>NW_018397302.1:99789-99959 GCF_002168275.2 Theobroma umbraticum
CATTTTTGGTTAAAATATATTATAACTGAATGTCTACCTTAGAAAACATGAAGCAAAAATCATCCATTGACAAGAAAAGTCCATTTATAGTCATTGAATCCTTCAAAAGCATTATTATATCCTTTAAAGGGTTTTATAATCTAGTAATTGATTTTAAGTTAAATTTTTTT
>NW_018397302.1:99969-100299 GCF_002168275.2 Theobroma umbraticum
TTAAAACAGATTATAATTGAGTGTTTGTCTTGAAAAACGTGTGAAAAAGCTATTTATTGATAAGAAAAGTCTATTTATAGTCACTCATGCCTTCCGAAGCCTTATTACTCGCTTTAAATGGTTTTGTAATTTCATAATTGATTTGAAGTTAGATTTTTTTACATTTTTAGTTAAAATAAATAGTATTTGGATGTTTGCCTTGGGAAACATAAAGAAAAATTCATTCATTGGTGAGAAAAATCTATTTATAGTCACCCATGCCTTCTAAAGCCTTATTACTCGGTTTAAATGGTTTTATAATTTAATAATTAATTTTAAATTAAATTTTTT
>NW_018397302.1:100309-100435 GCF_002168275.2 Theobroma umbraticum
ATTAAAATATATTATAATTGAATGTCTGCTTCAAGAAACATATAGAAAAAGTCATTCATTGGTAGAAAATTTTTATTTATAGTCACTCATGCCTTCTAAAGTCTTGCTACTCGTTTTAAATGGTTT
>NW_018397302.1:100627-101004 GCF_002168275.2 Theobroma umbraticum
TCGAAAGCCTTATTACTCACTTTAAATGATTTTATAATCTCATAATTGACTTTAGATTGAATTTTTTTATATTTTTCATTAAAACAGATTAAAAGTCAATGTCTAGCTCAAGAAATGTTAAGAAAAAGCCATTCATTGACAAGTAAAGTCCATTTATTATCTCTCATACCTTCGAAAGCCTTACAATTTACTTTAAATAGTTTTGTAATCTCATAATTAATTTTAAGTTGAATTTTTTATACTGTTAGTTAAAATAGATTATACTTGAATGTCTATTTCAGGAAACATGATGCAAAAGCCATCCAAGAAAACTCCATTTATAGTCGCCCAAGCCTTTGAAACCCTTATTATTCATTTTAAATAGTTTTATATTCTCA
>NW_018397302.1:101014-101113 GCF_002168275.2 Theobroma umbraticum
TAAGTTAAATTTTTTTATATTTTTAGTTAAAATAGATTTTAATTTTAGTGTTTGCCTTCGCAAACGTGAAGAAAAAGTCATTCATTGATAAGAAAAGTC
>NW_018397302.1:101123-101665 GCF_002168275.2 Theobroma umbraticum
CACCCATGCCTTCCAAAGCCTTATTACTTACTTTAAATGATTTTAGAATCTCATCATTGATTTTAGGTTGAATTGTTTTACATTTTTGATTAAAACATATTAAAAGTCAATGTTTACCTTAGAAAATGTGAAGAAAAAGCCATTCGTTGACAAGCAAAGTGTATTTATTGTCAACCATGCTTTCGAAAGCTTTATAATTCACTTTAAATGGTTTTGTAATCATATAATTGATTTTAAGTTGAATCTTTTATATTGTTGGTTAAACTAGATTATAATTAAATGTCTGCCTCAGAAAACATGAAGCAAAAGCCATTCATTAGTAAAAAAAGTCCATTTATAGTCACTCAAGCCTTCGAAAGCATTATTACTAACTTTAGATGATTTTATAATGTCATAAGTGGTCTTAAGTTTAATTTTTTTATATTTTTTATTAAAATATATTACAATTGCATATCTGTCTTAGGAAACATCAAGCAAAAGTCATTTATTAGATAGAAAAGGTTATTTATAGTCAACCATGCCTTCGAAAGCCTTATTACTTA
>NW_018397302.1:101675-101859 GCF_002168275.2 Theobroma umbraticum
TTTTATAATCTCATAATTAATTTTAATTTAAATTTTTTTTACATTTTTGGTTAAAATATATTGTAATTGAATGTTTGTTTAAAGAAACATGAAGCAAAAGCCACCCATTGGTAAAAAAAGTCCATTCATAGTCATCCAAGCCTTTGAAAGCCTTATTACTCGCTTTAAATGATTTTATAACCTC
>NW_018397302.1:101869-102187 GCF_002168275.2 Theobroma umbraticum
TTAAGTTGAATTTTTTTACATATTTGGTTAAAACAGATTATAATTGAGTGTTGGCCTCAAGAAACATGAAGAAAATGTGATTCATCAGTAAGAGATGTTCATTTATAGCCACCTATGCCTTCCAAAGCCTTATTACTCGCTCTAAATGGTTTTATAATCTCATAATTGATTTCAAGTTAAAATTTTTTACATTTTTAGTTAAAATTATATTATAATTGAATGTCTGCTTTAGGAAACATGATTCAAAAGCAATCTATTAGCATGAAAAGTCCATTTATAGTCACCCAAGTCTTTGAAAGCCTTATTACTCGCTTTAAA
>NW_018397302.1:102355-102521 GCF_002168275.2 Theobroma umbraticum
CTTATTACTCGCTTTAAATGGTTTTATAATCTCATTATTGATTTCTAGTTGAATATTTTTACATTTTTGATAAAAACAGATTATAATTGAGTGTTTACCCCTGGAAACATTAAGATAAAGCCATTCATTGGCAACAAAAGTCCATTTAGAGTCACCCGTGCCTTCT
>NW_018397302.1:102814-103062 GCF_002168275.2 Theobroma umbraticum
TTTATAGTCATCCATGCCTTCGAAAGCCTTATTGCTTGTTTTAAATGGTCTTATCATCTCATAATTAATTTTAGGTTAACTTTTTTTTACATTTTTGCTTAAAAAAGATTATATTTGAATGTTTTCTTTCGAAAACGTAAAGAAAAAGCCATTCATTGATAAGAAAAATTCAATTATAGTCGCCCATGCTTTCTAAAACCTTATTACTCGCTTTAAATGGTTTTATAATTTTATAATTGATTTTAAGT
>NW_018397302.1:103291-103717 GCF_002168275.2 Theobroma umbraticum
GTCATCCATTGGTAAGAAAAGTCCATTTATAGTCACCCAAGCCTCTAAAAGCCTAATTACTAGATTTAAATAGTTTTAAATTCTCGTAATTGATTTTAAGTTAAATTGTTTTACATTTTTAGATAAAATAGATTATAATTGAATGTCTGGCTCATAAAACATAAAGAAAACACCATTCATTGGCAAGAAAAGTTTGTTCGTAGTCACCTATACCTTCCAAAGCCTTATTACTCGTTTTAAATGGTTTTATAATCTAATTACTAATTTTAAGTTGAATTGTTTTATATTTCTTGTTAAAACAGAGTATATTTGAATGTCTGCTCTGGGAAACGTGAAGAAAATACTATTTATTAGCAAGAAAAGTCTATTTATAGTGACCCATGCCTTTCAAAGCCTTTTTACTCGCTTTAAATGGTTTTATAATCT
>NW_018397302.1:103727-103885 GCF_002168275.2 Theobroma umbraticum
TTTAAGTTGAATTTTTTTTATATTTTTTAATAAAATATATTATAATTGAATGTCTGCTTCAAGAAACGTGATGTAAAACTATCAATTGGGAGGAAAAGTACATTTATAGTCACTTATACCTTCCAAAGCCTTATCACTCACATTAAATAGTTTTATAA
>NW_018397302.1:103895-104470 GCF_002168275.2 Theobroma umbraticum
GATTTTAAGTTGAATTGTTTTATATATCTTTGATTAAAATAGATTATAATTGAGTGTTTGCCTCAGGAAACATGAAAAAAAAAGTCATTCATTAGCATAAAAAGTCTATTTATAATCACCCATGCATTTCAAAGTCTTATTACTCGTTTTAAATGGTTTTATAATCTTATTATTGATTTTAAGTTGAATGTTTTTACATTTTTAATTAAAACATATTATATTGAATGTCTATCTTGGGAAACGTGAAGAAAAACCCATTCATTGGCAAAAAAAGTCCATTTATAGCCACCCATTCTTTTAAAGCCTTATTACTAACTTTAAATGGTTTTATAATCTTATAATTAATTTTGAGTTAAATTTTTTTACATTTTTGGATAAAATACAGTATAATTGAATGTTTGCTTCAATAAATGTGATGAAAAAGCCATCCATTGGCTACCAAAGTTCATTTATAGTCTCCTTAGCCATTGAAAGTCTTAGGAAACATGAAACAAAAGCCATCAACTGGCAAGAAAAGTCCATTTATAGTCACTCAAGCCTTTGAGAGCCTTATTACTCGCTTTAAATAGTTTTAT
>NW_018397302.1:104480-104620 GCF_002168275.2 Theobroma umbraticum
GTGATTTTAAGTTGAATTGTTTTACATTTTTCATCAAAACAGATTATATTTGAATGTCTACCTTAAGAAATGTGAAGAAAAAGCCATTCATTGGCTAGAAAAGTCTATTTATAGTCACCCATGCCTTCCAAAACTTTATT
>NW_018397302.1:104630-104902 GCF_002168275.2 Theobroma umbraticum
AATAGTTTTATAATCTCATAATTAAATTTAAGTTGAATTTTTTTTATATTTTTGATTAAAATATATTATAATTACATGTCTACTTTAGAAAACATGATGCAAAAATCATCCATTAATAAGAAAAGTCCATTTATAGTCAGCCATGCCTTTTAAAGATTTATTATGAACTTCGAATAGTTTTATGATCCCATAATTGATTTTAAGTTGAATTTTTTTATATTTTTTGATAAAATACAGTGTAATTGAATGTCTGTTTCAAGAAACGTGATGCA
>NW_018397302.1:105002-105130 GCF_002168275.2 Theobroma umbraticum
AAATGTTAGAAGAGTTAAGATGGTTTGACTCAACCTTTCAATGATCAGCCTTTCGGTGTAATTCATTCCCTCATCATATATCCCAGAGATGATAAGAGCATGGTACAGTGTCTACTTTTATTGATCTC
>NW_018397302.1:105140-105223 GCF_002168275.2 Theobroma umbraticum
CTTAAAGTTTGATCATCAGCTTTTTAAAAACTTGTGAAACTCCTTTCATAATCTTCAAGTTGCCTTGGCCAAGGACTTCAATA
>NW_018397302.1:105233-105733 GCF_002168275.2 Theobroma umbraticum
AACTAAGAATAGTTAGGATATGTCCCCTGCATCACCTGGGGTGATGATTCTTATCTTGACCACTCATTTGCTGTCACATGCTTAATGCTATACCCAAAAGCATCCTGTTTTGGTATCCTTGGTTAAGCACTCGTAGGAATAAAATCAAATCATAGCACTCCACACATAAGACAACCTGGTGTCTCGAGTCTAAAAAGTATTTACACAACTAACACATGAGAAGTATTGCATAGACAATTGAGTGAAATACCAATGCACTTCTCGTGGCAGGTCATGTTCAATGAACTTACTCTCCTAAGCAAACACCTACATTCTAGTTCCAAATATCTCTACACTTCAACCTATGAGATCGGTTGTGTACTTCTTAAGTAAGGAACATAGAATGTACCAGTCTCTAGGCATCGTTGATATCCAGTCTCAATGAAACATTGACTAAGAAGTTTTTTAGATTACGCTTTGATGCATAAGGATCTCATAACTGCAACCCATTATAGTTTCCT
>NW_018397302.1:105851-106215 GCF_002168275.2 Theobroma umbraticum
ATGTCTTATTGATGAAGGAAAACCTTTAATCATTCAACATGAATAATGTTATTGTATGATTGGAATCAAGCTTTTGTAACTGGCTGCAGGGTTCATCCCAACAAACGGATGGCTTTTGTATCACGTTTCCTAAAGCAAACATTCAATTATAATATATTTTAACCTCAAATGTAAAAAAATTCAATTGAAAATCAATAATGTGATTATAAAATCATTTAAATTGAGTAATAAGGCTTTCACAGGCTTGGGTGACTATAAATGGACTTTTCTTCCCAATCGATGGCTTTTGCATCATGTTTCCTAAAGAAAACATTCAATAACAATATATGTTAACCAAAAATGTAAAAATATTCAACTTAAAATT
>NW_018397302.1:106225-106380 GCF_002168275.2 Theobroma umbraticum
TTATAAAACCATTTAAAGCGAGTAATAAGGCTTTGAAAGACATGGGTGACTTTAAATGGACCTTTCTTGCCAATAAATGATTTTTTCTCCACATTTCCTAGGACAAACATTCAAATATAATTTGTTTTAACTAAAAATGTAAAAAGATTAAACTT
>NW_018397302.1:106390-106568 GCF_002168275.2 Theobroma umbraticum
GTGAGATTATAAAACCATTTAAAGCGAGTAAAAAGGCTTTGAAAGGTATGGGTGACTATAAATGAAAGATGCTTACCAATGAATCACTTTTTCTTCACATTTCCTTAAGGCAGACATTCAAATATTATCTGTTTTAACTAAAAATATAAAAATCTTCAACTTAAAATTAATTATGAGA
>NW_018397302.1:106578-106913 GCF_002168275.2 Theobroma umbraticum
ATTTAAAGTGAGTAATAAGGCTTTGGAAGGCATAGGTGACTATAAATGGACCTTTCTTGCCAATGAATAGCTTCTTCATATTTCCTAAGACATACATTCAAATATAATCAATTTTAACTAAAAATGTATAAAGATTAAACTTAAAATCAACAGTGAGATTATAAAACCATTTAAAGAGAGTAAAAAGGCTTTAGAAGGTATTGGTGACTATAAATGAAAGATAATTACCAATGAATCACTTTTTCTTCATATTTCTTAAGATAGACATTCAAATATTATCAGGTTTAACCAAAAATATAAAAACCTTCAACTTAAAATCAATTATGAGATTATAA
>NW_018397302.1:107357-107592 GCF_002168275.2 Theobroma umbraticum
ACTTAAAATCAATTATGAGATTATAAAACCATTTAAAGCGCGTAATAAGGCTTTGGAAGGCATAGTGACTACAAATAGACTTTACTCGTGAAATGAATAACTTTTTCTTCACTTTTCCCAAGGAAAACATCCAGATATTATCTATTTTAACTAAAAATTTATAAAAATCTAACTTCAAATCAATTATGAGATTATAAAACCCTTTAAAGTGAGTAATAAGGCTTTCGAAGGCTTG
>NW_018397302.1:107602-107713 GCF_002168275.2 Theobroma umbraticum
AATGGACTTTTCTTGTCAATGGATGCCTTTTGCTTGATGTTTCTCAAACATTCAATTATAATATATTTTAATAAAAAGTATAAAAACTTCAAATTAAAATCAATTATGAGA
>NW_018397302.1:107723-108011 GCF_002168275.2 Theobroma umbraticum
ATTTAAGGCTAGTAATAAGGCTTACAAAGGTATGGATGACTATAAATGGGCTTTTCTATCCATTGAATGACTTTTGCTTCATATTTTCTGAGGCAGACATTCAATTGTGTTATGTTTTAACAAAAAATGGGAAAACAATTCAACTGAAGACTAATAAGACATTATAAAACTATTTCAAGTGAGTAATATTGCTTTCAAAGGCATGAGTGACTATAAATAGAATTTTCTCTCTAATGGATGGCTTTCGCAACATGATTCTTGAAGTAGACATTCAATTACACTATATTT
>NW_018397302.1:108021-108220 GCF_002168275.2 Theobroma umbraticum
TGTAAAAAAATTCAACTTAAAATCAATTATGAGATTGTAAAACCATTAAAGTAAGTGATAAGGCTTTGGAAGGCATGGGTGACTATAAATGTACTTTTCTTATCAATGGATGGTTTTTGCATCATGTTTCCTAAAGCAAACATTGAATTATAATATATTTTAATAAAAAATGTAAGAAAATTCAACTTAAATTCAATTA
>NW_018397302.1:108230-108541 GCF_002168275.2 Theobroma umbraticum
AAACTATTTAAAGCGAGTAATAAGGCTTTGAAAGCATTGGTGACTATAAATAGATTGTTTTTACTAATGAATGGCTTTTTCTTCACATTTCCCAAGGAAAACATTCAAATATAATTTGTTTTAATAAAAAATATAAAACAATTCAACTGAAAATCAGTAATGATATTATAAAACCATTTAAAGTGAGTAATAAGGGTTTGGAAGGCATGGGCGAGTACAATTGGACTCTTCTTGCCAATGAATGGTATTTTCTTCACATTTCACAAGGCAAACATTCAATTATAATATGTTTTATCTAAAACTATAAAACA
>NW_018397302.1:108551-108710 GCF_002168275.2 Theobroma umbraticum
AAATCAATTACGAGATTTTAAAACCATTTGAAGCGAGTAATACGGCTTTTAAAGGTGAGGGAGACTATAAATGGACTTTTGTTGCCATTGGATGGCTTTTACATCATGTTTCTTGAAACAGACATTCAATTACACTATATATTATCCAAAAATGTAAAA
>NW_018397302.1:108720-108893 GCF_002168275.2 Theobroma umbraticum
TAAAATCAATTATGAGATTATGAAACCATTTAAAGTTTGTAATAAACCTTTAAAAGGCATGGGCGACTATAAATGGACTTTTCTTATGAATGGATAATTTTTGCATCATGTTTCCTAAAGCAGATATTCAATTATAATATATTTTAACCAAAAATGTAAAAAAATTCAACTTA
>NW_018397302.1:109045-109383 GCF_002168275.2 Theobroma umbraticum
CATGTTTCTTAAGGTAGACATTCAAATATAATCTGTTTTAATGAAAAATGTAAAACAAATCAACTTAAAATCACTAATGTGATTATAAAACTATTTAAAGCGAGTAATAAGGCTCTCAAAGGCTTGAGTGACTGTAAATGGACTTTTCTTGCCAGTGGATGGCTTTTGTTCATGTTTCCTAAGGCTATCAAAGGCTAAGGAGACTATAAATGAACTCTGGTAGCGAATGAATGGCTTTTGCATCACGTTTCTTGAAACAGACATTCAATTGCACTGTATTTTATCCAAAAATGTAAAAAATTTCAACTTAAAATCAATTATGAGATTATAAAACTATT
>NW_018397302.1:109973-110076 GCF_002168275.2 Theobroma umbraticum
TGGACTTTTCTTATCAATGGATAATTTTTGCATCATGTTTCCTATAGCAGACATTCAATTATAATGTATTTTAACTAAAAATGTAAAAAAATTCAACTTAAAT
>NW_018397302.1:110086-110745 GCF_002168275.2 Theobroma umbraticum
GATTATAAAACCATTTAAAGCGAGTAATAAAGCTTTGGAAGCATTGGTGACTACAAATAGACATTTCTTACTAATCAATGGCATTTTCTTCATGTTTTCTAAGGCAAACATTGAAATATAATTTGTTTTAATAAAAAATGTAAAACAATTCAACTTAAAATCAGTAATGATATTATAAAACCATTTAAAGTGAGTAATAGGGATTTGGAAGACATGGGTGACTACAAATGGACTCTTCTTGCCAATGAATGGCATTTTTTTCACATTTCACGGGGCATACATTCAAATATAATATATTTTATCTAAAACTGTAAAAGAATTCAACTTAAAATCAATTACAAGGTTTTAAAACCATTTGAAGCCAGTAATAGGGCTTCCAAAGGCTAGGGAGACTATAAATGGACTTTGGTTGCCACTTGATGGCTTTTGCATCAAGTTTCTTGAAGCAGACATTCAATTACACTATATTTTATCCAAAAATGTAAAAAAATTCAACCTAAAATCAATTATGAGGTTATGAAACCATTTAAAGTTCGTAATAAACCTTTAAAAGGCGTGGGTGACTATAAATGTACTTTTCTTATCAACGGATAATTTTTGCATCATGTTTCCTTAAGCAGATACTCAATTATAATATATTTTAACCAAAAATGTAAAAA
>NW_018397302.1:110755-110975 GCF_002168275.2 Theobroma umbraticum
AAATTCAATTATGAGATTATAAAACCATTTAAAGTTAGTAATAAAGTTTTGAAAGGCATGGGTGACTATAAATAGACTTTTTTGGCTAATAAATGGCTTTTTCTTCATGTTTCTTAAGGTACACATTCAAATATAATCTATTTTAATGAAAAATGTAAAACAATTTAACTTAAAATCACTAATGAGATTATAAAACTATTTAAAGCGAGTAACAAGGCTC
>NW_018397302.1:111177-111300 GCF_002168275.2 Theobroma umbraticum
AAATGAACTTTGGTAGCCAATGGATGGCTTTTGCATCACGTTTCTTGAAACAGATATTCAATTACACTGTATTTTATCAAAAAATGTAAAAAAATTCAACTTAAAATCAATTATGAGATTATA
>NW_018397302.1:111578-111863 GCF_002168275.2 Theobroma umbraticum
TGGACTTTTCTTATCAATGGATAATTTTTGCATCATGTTTCCTATAGCAGACATGCAATTAGAATTTATTTTAATAAAAAATTTTAAAAAATCTAACTTCAAATCAAGTATGAGATTATAAAACCCTTTAAAGTGAGTAATAAGACTTTTGAAGGCTTGAGGGACTATGAATGGACTTTTCTAGTCAATGGATGGCTTTTGCTTGACGTCTTCTAGAGCAGACATTCAATTATAATATATTTTAATAAAAAATATAAAATCATCAAATTAAAATCAATTATGAGA
>NW_018397302.1:111873-111969 GCF_002168275.2 Theobroma umbraticum
ATTTAAGGCTAGTAATAAGGCTTTCAAAGACATGGATGACTATAAATGGGCTTTTCTATCTATTGAATGACGTTTGCTTCACATTTTCTGAGGCAG
>NW_018397302.1:112069-112413 GCF_002168275.2 Theobroma umbraticum
ATACAGTGTAATTGAATGTCTGTTTCAAGAAACGTGATGCAAAAGCCATCCATTAGCTACCGAAGTTTATTCATAGTCTCTTTAGCCTTTGAAAGCCTTAGGAAACATAAAACAAAAGCCATCCACTGGCAAGAAAAATCCATTTATAGTCACTCAAGCCTTTGAGAGCCTTGTTACTCACTTTAAATAGTTTTACAATCTCATTAGTGATTTTAAATTGAATTGTTTTACATTTTTTATTAAAACAAATTATATTTGAATGTCTACCTTAAGAAACATGAAGAAAAAGCTATTCATTGGTCAGAAAAGTCTATTTATAGTCACCCATGCCTTCCAAAACTTTA
>NW_018397302.1:112423-112627 GCF_002168275.2 Theobroma umbraticum
TAAATGGTTTTATAATCTCATAATTGAATTTAAGTTAAATTTTTTTACAATTTTCGCTAAAATATATTATAATTGAATATATGCTTTAGGAAACATGATGCAAAAATCATCCATTGATAAGAAAAGTTCATTTATATTCACCCATGCCTTTTAAAGGTTTATCACGAACTTTAAATGGTTTTATAATCTCATAATTGATTTTAA
>NW_018397302.1:112637-112723 GCF_002168275.2 Theobroma umbraticum
TTTACATTTTTGGATAAAATATAGTGTAATTGAATGTTTGCTTCAAGAAATGTGATGTAAAAGCCATCCAGTGGCAACCAAAGTCC
>NW_018397302.1:112805-113142 GCF_002168275.2 Theobroma umbraticum
TGTTTTATAGTTTTAGATAAAATATATTATAATTGAATGTCTGCCTCTTGAAATGTGAAGAAAATGTCATTCACTGGCAAGAAGAGTCCATTTGTAGTCACCCATGCCTTTCAAATCCTTATTACTCACTTTAAATAGTTTTATAATATCATTACTAATTTTAAGTTGAATTGTTTTACATTTTTTATTAAAAAAAATTATATTTGAATGTTTGCCTTAGAAAACATGAAGAAAAAGCCATTCATTAGTAAGAAAAGTCTATTTATAGTCACCCATATCTTCCATAACCTTATCACTCACTTTAAATGGTTTTATAATCTCATAATTGATTTTAAGT
>NW_018397302.1:113152-113289 GCF_002168275.2 Theobroma umbraticum
TACATTTTTGGATAAAATATAGTGTAATTGAATGTCTACTTCAAGAATCGTGATGCGAAAGCCATCCATTAGAGAGAAAATTCTATTTATAGTCACTCATATCTTTGAAAGCATTATTACTCGCTTGAAATAGTTTT
>NW_018397302.1:113299-113476 GCF_002168275.2 Theobroma umbraticum
ATTGGTCTTCAGTTGAATTGTTTTTTCATTTTTCATTAAAACATAACACAATTGAATGTCTACCTCAGCAAATGTGAAGCAAAAGTCATTCAATGGATAGAAAAGCCCATTTATAGTCATTCATGCCTTGGAAAGCCTTATTACTAGCCTTAAATAGTTTTACAATCTCATAATTGA
>NW_018397302.1:113486-113830 GCF_002168275.2 Theobroma umbraticum
AATTTTTTTATATTTTTTGTTAAAATACATTATAATTGAATGTCAGTTCTGGGAAACGTCAAGCAAAAGTCATCCATTGTCAAGAGAAGTTCATTTATAGTTCCTCAAGCCTTCGAAAGCCTTATTACTCACTTTAAAGAGTTTTATAATCTCATAATTGATTTGAAGTTAGATTTTTTTAAATTTTTAGTTAAAACAGATAATGTCTGGATGTTTGCCTTGGGAAAAGTGAAGAAAAAGTTATTCATTTCATGAGTAAAGTCTATTTGTAGTCACCATGCCTTCCAAAGCCTTATTACGCGTTTTAAATGATTTTATAATCTCGTAATTGATTTTAAGTTAAA
>NW_018397302.1:113840-114138 GCF_002168275.2 Theobroma umbraticum
TTTTTTAATTAAATATATTATAATTGAATGTCTGCCTTGGAAAACATAAAGAAAAAGCCATTCATTGACGAGAAAAGTCCATTTATAGTCACCCATGCCCTATAAAGCATTATTACTCGTTTTAAATCGTTTTGTAATCTCGTAATTGATTTTGACTTGAATTTGTTTACATTTTTAGTTAAAATAGATTATATTTGAATGTTTGCCTCTAGAAACATAAAGAAAAAGCTATTCATTGGTAAGAAAAGTTCATTTATAGTCACTCATGCCTTTCAAAGCCTTATTACTCGCTTTAAAT
>NW_018397302.1:114148-114327 GCF_002168275.2 Theobroma umbraticum
TCTCATAATTGATTTTAAGTTGAATTTGTTTTACATTTTGGGTTAAAATATATTATAGTGGAATGTTTGTTTCAAGAAACATGAAGCAAAAGCTATCCATTCGCAAGATAGCCTATTTATAGTTACTCAAGCCTTTAAAAAACTTATTGCTCACTTTAAATGGTTTTATAATCTCATAA
>NW_018397302.1:114337-114496 GCF_002168275.2 Theobroma umbraticum
GTTGAAGGTTTTTATATTTTTGGTTAAACCAGATAATATTTGAATGTCTGCCTTAAGAAATATGAAGAAAAAGTGATTCATTAGTAATTATCTTTCATTTATAGTCACCAATACTTTCTAAAGCCTTTTTACTCTCTTTAAATGGTTTTATAATCTCAC
>NW_018397302.1:114506-114654 GCF_002168275.2 Theobroma umbraticum
AAGTTTAATCTTTTTACATTTTTTATTAAAACAGATTATATTTGAATGTTTGTCCTAGGAAATGTGGAGAAAAAGTCATTTATTGACAAGAAAGGTCCATTTAAAGTCACCCATGCCTTCCAAAGCCTTATTACTCGCTTTAAATAGT
>NW_018397302.1:114664-115159 GCF_002168275.2 Theobroma umbraticum
CATAATTAATTTTAAGTTGAATTTTTTTACATTTTTGGTTAAAATATATTGTAATTGAATGTCTACTTTAGGAAACACGATGCAAAATCCATCTATTGACAAAAAAAATGCATTTATAGTCACCCAAGCTTGTGAAAGCCTTATTACTCAATTTAAATGATTTTATAATCACATTATGGATTTTCAATTGAATTGTTTTATGGTTTTGATTAAAATATATTATAATTGAATGTTTGCTTTAGGAAACCTGATACAAAAGCCATCCATTTGTTGGGATGAGCCCTACAGCCAATTACAAAGGCTTGATTCCAATCATGCAATAACATTATTCATGTTGAATGATTAAAGGTTTTCCTTCATCAATAAGACATCAATTATAACAAGTTATAAAGTCTAATTGGATGAAGTCCATGAGATTAATATGCCTTGCAAGGAAACTATAATAGGTTACAGTTATGAGATCCTTATGCGTCAAAGCGTAATCTCAAAAATGTT
>NW_018397302.1:115169-115596 GCF_002168275.2 Theobroma umbraticum
GTATCATTGAGACTGGACATCAACAATGCCTAGAGACTGGTACATTCTATGTTCCTTACTTGAGAAGTACACAACCGATCTCATAGGTTGAACTGTAGAGATACTTGGAACTAGAATGTAGGTGTTTGCTTGGGAGAGTAAGTTCATTAAACATGACCTGCCACGAGAAGTGAATTGGTATTTCACTCAATTGTCTATGCAATACTTCTCATGTGTTAGTCGTATAAATACTCCCTAGACTTGAGACACCAGGTTGTCTTATATGTAGAGTGCTATGCTTTGATTTTATTCCTACGAGTGCTTAACCAAGGATGCCAAAACAGGATGCTTTTGGGTATAACATGAATCATGTGAAAGCAAATGAGTGGTCAAGATAAAAATCATCACCCCAGGTGATGCAGGGGACATATCCTAACTATTCTTAGTT
>NW_018397302.1:115606-115903 GCF_002168275.2 Theobroma umbraticum
TATTAAAGTCCTTGGCCAAGGCGACTTGAAGATTATGAAAGGAGTTTCACAAGTCTTTAAAAAATTGATGATCAAACTTTAAGAACAAATATGGAGATCAATAAAAGTAGACACTGTACCATGCTCTTATCATCTCTTGGATATATGATAAGGGAATGAATTACACTGAAAGGCTGATCACTGAAAGGTTGAGTCAAACCATCTCAACTCTTCTAACATTTGGGTGGCCATGACGGATTGCTAGATCCCATTCTTGGTCTATGAACTCTAGGTAGTTAACTTGATTAATGATAAATT
>NW_018397302.1:115921-116104 GCF_002168275.2 Theobroma umbraticum
TCTAATTCTAAGGTTAACTTAAGAATTATATGTTGAGTTCATTGCCAACATGTTCGAAGCTTAATGGGTCACACACCTAAAATGAATGTTGAAAATAAAAAGGGAAAGGTGATTAAGTTGGACTTAATCAAATTAGAAGTATGAGCTTCTCAAGCACTAGATTAAAATTGTTTAATTAAGTTA
>NW_018397302.1:116114-116478 GCF_002168275.2 Theobroma umbraticum
ATTAAATTGTTTAATTAAGTCATCGGGCCTAATTAATTAAATTAAATAATTAAGTTATTAGGCCTAATTGATTAAATTAAATAATTAAGTTAATTGGGCTTCTTAAGGACTTAATTAAATTGTTTATGCAAATTATTGGATTAATTTACAATTACAAAATAGTTTTATAATCAGGGTTTAAAATTAATCCAAGGTATAAATACCTTGCTATAGCCTCGAAATAAAATATTGGAGGAAAGGCTGAAAAAAAAAAGGAATGGTAAATTAGAAACTCTTTTTCTTGCCGTTCCTTGTGTGAGGAAAAACAATATTTCATTCACTTGATTCCTTTTCAGCCCCACAATTTTGTGTGGATTATGAGTTT
>NW_018397302.1:116501-116709 GCF_002168275.2 Theobroma umbraticum
ATTGTTAAGGCATAGCACTCCCAATCCTTAAAGAAGGATTTTCTAATTCATTAGAGAGGATCACCATTAGATGATGGACAAGGATAGTTTTGGTTTGCAACAACCGGGCTAAGGTGGTTGAGCTTTTTGAACACAAATTGGTGGTTTAACAAAGGATATATCAACCTTCGTTATTAAGGTAAACTTGATATGATCATATATATATTAT
>NW_018397302.1:116719-116814 GCF_002168275.2 Theobroma umbraticum
ATTTCGTACTCAATTCGGCATAAAAGAGATCCTAGGAAGGTGAGGCATAATTTAATCTTAAACTTATTTCCTCTACATTTATTTGTATTTGATGC
>NW_018397302.1:116824-116916 GCF_002168275.2 Theobroma umbraticum
CTCACCCAACAGTGGTATCAGAGTACCTTTCATTCCATTTGAGTTCTTGTTCATGTTCAATGGATGCTTGATTAACAAATAGTTGTTTTGCA
>NW_018397302.1:117016-117134 GCF_002168275.2 Theobroma umbraticum
TTAGAACTTTACAATTAGTGAATGGATAATACAAGATTAAAAGGTGGATAAGAAGCTTCCTAATATATTTAGGACACATGATTTGGATCATGTAACCTTTTAAAATGATTTATGACAG
>NW_018397302.1:117293-117605 GCF_002168275.2 Theobroma umbraticum
TTACTAATAGAATTAATTCAAATATGATTTGAGCTAAGTAAATACCTTGATATGATCAATTCCTTTACTAAGTAATTTTTAAAAATTATTTTTTAAAAAAATTACTAAATCTTTTCAAACCTAAGCACCAAATGATTTGACCTATGATCCTCAGTGGTTGAGTGATATTTTTCAAATAAAATGCAAGATCATCATCATATTGAGCATGTTCACTTTATATGTTTATAACTAGATTGTGGATGTTTGTTGACGGTTAAGGACTGTAGACCCAATATGATTGTGGATGTTTGGTTAAATTGCTATTTATGGAAA
>NW_018397302.1:117615-117729 GCF_002168275.2 Theobroma umbraticum
TAGGGTCTGCGAACCCTACCTTATCTCTTACATTCTGGGTTTGTAAAACTCTCTTCTCATCTAACTCCCCTCAAATGTAACTCGAGATTTCTACATTCATTTGTAATTAGAAAG
>NW_018397302.1:117739-117852 GCF_002168275.2 Theobroma umbraticum
TTAGAAAGAAATTTTGTAAATTAGAATATAGAGATCAAAGGTGCCATAAAAAGCTAAAGATGGATGCAAGCTAAGGCATGAAGTGCTTAATGTATGCTATCCCCTAAGATTTG
>NW_018397302.1:117988-118389 GCF_002168275.2 Theobroma umbraticum
TTATGCGATATATTAAATGTTATGCATGCTAATCAAATGAGACCTTAATAAAACAAAAAGGATAAAATCCCTTGGTAAATATTGAGTTAGATACCATGTATGATTAAGTAGCCTTCCACCGTATAGCAAGATAACTTTGCTACTCTTTTCATTGGAGGCTTGTTGAGCACACTCAAGGCCACACTTTTACACGAGTATCTTTGAGCTATTTGTGGGTCTTACTCAACTAGTTTCATAAAATCCGGATGCTTGGACACTTGATTATTATGGAAACAATAGGCAAAGGCTAGGCGAAAAATATGTGATATGTTTAGGCAATGTGTTGTCAGCTAGCTGATCTAAGAGTTGTATAGAGATATGATTGGTAAGCTTAGTTACCTACCTAATCCACCTATCATAGT
>NW_018397302.1:118516-118656 GCF_002168275.2 Theobroma umbraticum
TAAAATTTTAAAACCTTGTTTTAAATAGTTTATGCATGATGTTTACTTATTGCTATATTTTATCTATTTAGGCATAATTTATATACATGGCTAATAATCTGTCACTGTAGAGCATCTTGGATGCAAATAAACTCACTGGC
>NW_018397302.1:118666-118839 GCF_002168275.2 Theobroma umbraticum
TCGATTGGTTTCAGAACCTCAAGATCATCTCGAAACAGGAAAAGAAATCTTATGTCCTTGGCACTCTTATTCCACCAGTCCTTGTTGTTGATGCTAATGTTGAGGATAAGGAAGCATATCATCGTCACAAGGATGATGATGATTAAGCAACATGCGTGATGCTAGCCAATATG
>NW_018397302.1:118849-119021 GCF_002168275.2 Theobroma umbraticum
TCCAAAAGCAACATGAACACATAGATATCCAATCCATGATTCTTCACCTTAGAGAACTATTCGATAAAGAGGGGCACACTGAAAGATATGAGATCTCCAAAGAACTATTCCAATGCAAGATGGCAGAAGGCAGTTCTGTTAAATCCCATGAGCTGAAGATGATTGGACTCAT
>NW_018397302.1:119152-119531 GCF_002168275.2 Theobroma umbraticum
GCTAAGTATAGACTTAGTTCTACAATCTCTTCCTGATAGCTTTAGTCAGTTCGTATTGAACTTCCATATGAATTGCTTGGAAACCACTCTTCCTGAACTTTTGAATATGCTAGACATGGCAGAGATGTCCATCAGGAAAGATAAGGGATCATTGCTTCTTGTCTCTTATTCTAAGGCTCATATGGAGTAGCAGAAGAAGAAAGCCCAAAAGGGGAAAAAGGTAAAATCCCAAAATAAGAAGGCGCTGAAGCCTAAGAGAGGTGTCAAAGAGGACAAAGAGAAAGATATTTACCATCATTATGGCAAACTTGGGCATTGTAGGAGAAACTGCAAGGAGTACCTAGCTATTGTGAGCAAGAAAAAGAAGCTTATTGAAGTT
>NW_018397302.1:119763-120382 GCF_002168275.2 Theobroma umbraticum
TTTATCTCGACATGTTGGATAATTTATTTGGATATTTTTGAAACATTAATTATGAAATTGCCTTGGGAATGGTTGGTGAAACATTTGTCTTTAGCATTTAGATGTGGAAGCTTATATGTTTCAAATTTTGAATAATTTGAAATAATTATGTCACATTTAATTATCCATGCTTCATGTTTATCCTTGCAATGATATTTGATCAATTATGAATTATGTTCAGTTGATCAAAAGGTATTGATCAAAGGTGAATATTGATTCATATAAAAGGACATCTATTCTTAAGAGCAAAACATAGAGATGAATGTTCAAGAAAGAAAGTAACTTCATATTGCAATATGATTTGGTCCATATCTCTCCAACATAAAAGCCTATTATGACATTCCAAACCAATTTGATTCCAAGCATACATTAAGATCTATATACCTCATGGAATATTCAAAAGTGTTTGAATATTACTCTCACAAAGGCCCTTGAATTTAGTGGGAGCCCAAAGACAATAAAAAGTTTAAAGGGGCTAAATGGCATAACATCAAGTGACACATAATATGACTGCATGCAACATAGTCTAGTTGGAATGGTCCCAAGGAACAAAAGGAATTATACATGTATATAAATAAAG
>NW_018397302.1:120392-120764 GCF_002168275.2 Theobroma umbraticum
CCTATTATAAAGGGCTCAAATAAGAAGATATTTAGATCATTAGTTTATGGAACTAATAAAAGGTTTTGGACATTGTTAATGTAACAATGGAGCCAAACTAGTAGAAACTAGTTCTCATTGGATCTAGATATAGTTATATGACATGATATGATACATAGACATTTCGAACATAGATAAAAAGAGTTAACCACATTGAAGGGCACAAGCGAGTTTACATAGAGACACGATTGCTAGATGGATTTGAATCCACATACGATGAGGTAGCAATCAACTTTGTGCTAGTGGGAGATGTTGGGATAAGCCCTACAGCTAATTGCAAAGGCTTGATTCCAATCATGCAACAACATTATTCATGTTGAATGATTAAAGGTT
>NW_018397302.1:120774-120887 GCF_002168275.2 Theobroma umbraticum
AATAAGACATCAATTATAACAAGTTATAAAGTCTAATTGGATGAAGTCCATGAGTTTAATATGTCTGGCAAGGAAATTGTAATGGGTTGCAGTTATGAGATCCTTATGCATCA
>NW_018397302.1:120897-121098 GCF_002168275.2 Theobroma umbraticum
TCAAAAATGTTTTTGGTCAATGTATCATTGAGACTAGACATCAATGATGTTTAGAGACTGGTACATTCTATGTTCCTTACTTAAGAAGTAAGCAACCAATCTCATAGATTGAAGTATAGAGATACTTGGAACTAGAATGTAGGTGCTGTCCTAAGAGAGCAAGTTCAGTGAACATGACCTGCCGTGAGAAGTGCATTTGGT
>NW_018397302.1:121108-121346 GCF_002168275.2 Theobroma umbraticum
AGTGTCTATGCAATACTTCTCATGTATCAGTTGGTAAATACTCCCTAGACTTGAGACATCAGATTATCTTATGTGTGGAGTGCCATGCTTTGATTTTATCCTTACGGGTGCCTAACCAAGGATAACAAAACAGGATGTTTTTGGGTATATCATAAAGCATGTGAAGGCAAATGAGTGGTCAAGATAGAAATCATCACCCCAAGTGATGTAGGGGACATATCCTAATTGTTCTTGGTTG
>NW_018397302.1:121356-121564 GCF_002168275.2 Theobroma umbraticum
ATTGAAGTCCTTGGCCAAGGTGACTTGAAGATTATGAAGAGAGTTTCACAAGTCTTTATAAAGCTGATGATCAAACTTTAAGAACCAATATAGAGATCAATAAGAGTAGACACTGCACCATGCTTTTATCATCTCTGGGATATATGATGAGGGAATGAATTACATTGAAAGGCTTATCACTGAAAGGTTAAGTCAAACCATCTTGACT
>NW_018397302.1:121574-121832 GCF_002168275.2 Theobroma umbraticum
TTGGGTGGCCATGACGGATTGCTAGATCCCAACCTTGGTCTATGAACTCTAGGTAGTTAACTTAGTTAATGATAAATTTAAAGTAGTTCAAATTTATCTGATTCTAAGGTTAACTTAAGAATTATATGTTCAGTTCATTGGCAACATGTTAGAAGCCTATTGGGTCTCACACCTAAAATGAATATTGAAAATAAAATGGGACAGGTGATTAGGTTGGACTTAATCAAATTAGAAGTTATGAGCTTCTCAAGCACTTGA
>NW_018397302.1:121842-123065 GCF_002168275.2 Theobroma umbraticum
TTAATTAAGTTGTGCCTAATTCATTAAATTGTTTAATTAAGTTATCGAGCCTAAATAATTAAATTAGACAATTAAGTTATTAGGCCTAATTGATTAAATTTGTTTAATCATGTTATTGAGACTAATTGATTAAATTTGTTTAACAGATTATAATTAAGTTAATTGATTAAATTAAACAATTAAGTTAATCGAGCTTCTTAAAGACTTAATCAAATTGTTTATTCAAATTATTGGATTAATTTGCAATTACAAAATAGTTTTGGAATTAGGGTTTAAAATTAATCCAAGGTATAAATACCTTGCTATAGCCTCCTAGCAAAATATGAGAGAAAAGGCTGAAAAAAAAAGGAAAGGCAGATTAGAAACTCTTTTTCTTACCATTCTTTCTGTGAGGAAAAATAGTTTTTCATTCACTTGATTCCTTTTCAGCCCCACAATTTTATGTGGATTATGAGTTTATGAAACTCATCTTTGCTAGCACATTGTTAAGGCAATAAAGCAAGCTCCCAATTCCTTAAAGAAGGATTTTCTAATTCATTAGTATGGATCACCATTAGAGGCTACACAAGGATTCCTTGGACTGCTTTGGTTTGCAACAACCGGGCTGAGGTGGTTGAGCTTTTTGAAGGTAAATTGGTGGCTTACCAAAGGATATATCAGCCTTTGTTATTAAGGTAACTTGATAGGATCATATAATATATATTACTTGTAATTTAACTTCGTACTCAATTTAGCATAAAAGAGATCTTAGGAAGGTGAGGTGTAATTTAATTTTAAATTTATTTTCGCTATATTTATTTGCATTTGATGCAAGATCAGCCATCACCCAACACCATTGGCAAGAAAAGTCCATTTAAACTCACCCAAGGCTTTGAAAGCCTTATTTCTTACTTTCAATGGTTTTATCATCTTACAATTGATTTTACGTTGAATCTTTTTACGTTTTTGGTTAAAACAGATTATAATTGAGTGTTTGCCCTGGAAAACGTGAAAACAAAGCCATTTATTGGCAACAAATGCCCATTTATAGTCACTCATGCCTTCCAAAGCCTTATTACTCACTTTATATAGTTTTATAATCTCATTATTGATTATAATCTGCCTCATGAAACATGAAGAAACAGTGATTCATTGGTAAGAAAATTTCATTTATAGTCACCCATACTTTCCAAAGTCTTAGTACTCACTTTAAATAGTTTTATAATCTCATTATTGATTTTAAG
>NW_018397302.1:123075-123218 GCF_002168275.2 Theobroma umbraticum
TTACATTTTTTGTTAAAACAGATTATATTTGAATGTCTACCTCAAGAAATTTGAAGACAAAGCCATTCATTGGCAAGAAAGGTCCATTTATAGTCGCCCATGCCTTTCAAAACCTTATTACTTGCTTTAAATGGTTTTATAAT
>NW_018397302.1:123228-123543 GCF_002168275.2 Theobroma umbraticum
ATTTTAAGTTGAATTTTTTACATTTTTGGTTAAAATATACTGTAATTGAATGTCTACTTCAGGAAACATGATGCAAAAGCCATCTATTGGCGAGAAAAGTGCATTTATAGTTACCCAAGCCTTTGCAAGCCTTATTTAAATAGTTTTGTAATCACATTATTAATTTTTAGTTAAATTTTTTTACATTTTTTGTTAAAATATATTATAATTGAATGTTTGCTTCAGGTAACATGATACAAAAGCCATCCATTGGCAAGAAAAGTCCATTTAAACTCACTCAAGGATTTGAAAGTCTTATTACTCGCTTTAAATGGT
>NW_018397302.1:123553-124228 GCF_002168275.2 Theobroma umbraticum
GATAATTGATTTTAAGTTGATTTTTTTTCTACTTTTTGCTAAAATAGATTATAATTGAGTGTTTGCCCTTGGAAATGTGAAGACAAAACCATTCATTACAACAAAAGTCCATTTACAGTCACCCATACCTTTCAAAGCCTTATTACTCACTTTTAATGATTTTATAATCTTATTATTTATTTCAAGTTGAATTTTTTTACATTTGTTTAAAAACAGATTATATTTGAATGCCTGCCTCAGGAAATGTGAAGAAAAACCCATTTATTGGCAAGAAAAGTTGATTTATAGCCACCTATGCCTTCCAAAGCCTTATTATTCGCTTTAAATGATTTTATAATCCTGTAATTGATTTTAAGTTAAATTTTATTACATTTTTGGTTAAAATATATTGTAATTAAATGTCTGCTTTAGGAAACATGATGCAAAAGCCATATATTGGCAAGAAAAGTCCATTTATAGTCACCCAAGCCTTTGAAAGTCTTATTACTCGCTTTAAATAGATTTATAATCACATTATTGATTTTCAGTTGAACTTTTTTACATTTTTGGTTAAACTATATTATAATTATTAGTCTGCTTCAGGAAACATTGATACAAAAGCCATCCATTGGTAAAAAAAATCCATTTAAACTCACCCAAGCCTTTAAAAGCCTTATTACTTACTTTAAATGGTTT
>NW_018397302.1:124238-124895 GCF_002168275.2 Theobroma umbraticum
TAATTGATTTTAAGTTGAATTATTTTATATTTTTATTAAAATAGATTATAATTGAGTGTTTGCCCGGGGAAATGTGAAGACAAAACCATTCATTGACAACAGAAGTCCATTTACAGTCACCCAACCCTTCCAAAGCCTTATTACTTGCTTTTAATGGTTTTATAATCCCATTATTGATTTTAAGTTGAATTTTTTTACATTTTTTGTTTAAACAGATTATATTTGAATGCATGCCTTTGAAAATGTGAAGAAAAACCCACTCATTAGCAAGAAAAGTTCATTTATAATCACCTATGCCTTCCAAAGCCCTATTACTCGCTTTAAATGGTTTTATAATCTCATAGTTAATTTTAAGTTAAAGTTTTTTATATTTTTGGTTTAAATATATTATAATTAAATGTCTACTTTAGGAAACATGATGCAAAAGCCATCTATTGGTACGAAAAGTCTATTTATAGTCACCCAAGCCTTTGAAAGTCTTATTCCTCATTTTAAATAGATTTCTAATCACATTATTAATTTTCAATTGAATTTTTTTATATTTTTAGTTAAACTATATTATAATTGTTAGTCTGCTTCAGGAAATGTGATATAAAAGCAATCCACTGGTAAGAAAAGTCCATTTAAACTCACCCAAGCCTTTGAAAGCCTTATTAC
>NW_018397302.1:124905-125071 GCF_002168275.2 Theobroma umbraticum
TAGTTTTATAATCTCATAATTGATTTTAGTTTGAATATTTTTACATTTTTGGGTAAAACAGATTATAATTGAGTGTTTTCCTTGGAAAACGAGAAGAAAAAGTCATTCATTGGCAAGAAATGTCCATTTATAGTCACTAATGCCTTCTAAAGCTTTATTACTCGCT
>NW_018397302.1:125081-125192 GCF_002168275.2 Theobroma umbraticum
TTATAATCTCATTATTGATTTTAAGTTAAATTCTTTTACATTTATGGTTAAAATAGATTATATTTGAATGTTTACCTCAAGAAACATGAAGAAAAACCCATTCATTGGCAA
>NW_018397302.1:125202-125747 GCF_002168275.2 Theobroma umbraticum
TTTATAGTCACCCATGCCTTCCAAAGTCTTATTACTAGCTTTAAATGGTTTTATAATCTCAAAATTGATTTTGAGTTCAATTTTTTTACGTTTTTGGTTAAAATATATTGTAATTGAATGTCTGTTTCAAGAAACGTGATGCAAAATTCATCTATTGACAAGAAAGGTCCATATATAGTCACCCATGCCCTTGAAAGCCTTATTACTCACTTTAAACAGTTTTATAATTACATTATTCATTTTGAGTTGAATTGTTCTTACATTTTGTTTAAAATATATTATACTTGAATGTCTGCTTTAGGAAACGTGATACAAAAGCCATTCATTGGTAAGAAAAGTCCATTTAAGTTCACCCAAGCCTTTGAAAGCCTTATTACTTGCTTTAAATGGTTTTATAGTCAGATAATTAATTTTAAGTTGAATTTTTTTACATTTCTGCTTAAAATAGATTATATATGAATGTCTAGATCAGAAAATGTGAAGAAAAACCTATTCATTGATAAGAAAAGTCCATTTATAGTCACCCATGCCTTCCAAAGCCTTAT
>NW_018397302.1:125770-126792 GCF_002168275.2 Theobroma umbraticum
ATCTCATAATTGATTTTAAGTTGAATTTTTTTAAATTTTTGATTAAAATATATTGTAATTAAATGTCTACTTTAGGAAACACGATGCAAAAGCCATCTATTGGTAAGAAAAGTCCATTTATAGTCACTTAAGCCTTTAGAAGCCTTATTGCTCACTTTAAATGGAATTATAATCACATTATTGATTTTTAGTTGAATTTTTTTTTATTTTTTATGAAAATATATTATAATTGAATGCCTACTTCAAGAAACGTAATACAAAAGCCATCCATTAGCAAGAAAAGTCCTTTTAAACTCACCAAAGCCTTTGAAAGCCTTATTACTCGCGTTAAATGGTTTTATAATCTCATAATTGAATTTAAGTTGAATCTTTTTACATTTTTGGGTAAAATAGATTATAATTGAGTGTTTCCCTTAAGAAACGTGAAGAAAAAACCATTCATTGGTAAAAAAAGTCCATTTATAGTCACCCATGCCTTCCAAAGCCTTACTACTCGTTTTAAATTATTTTATAATCTCATTATTGATTTTAAATTGAAAGTTTTTACATTTTTGGCTAGAATAGATTATATTTAAATGTCTGCCTGGGGAAACATGAAGAAAAATAGATTTATTGATAAGAAAAGTCCATTTATAGTCACTCATGCCCTCTAAAGCGTTATTACTAGCTTTAGATGATTTTATAATCTAATAATTAATTTTAAGTTAAATTTTTTTACTTTTTTATTAAAATATATTATAATTGAATGTTTGCTTCAGGAAACGTGAAGCAAAAGCCATCCAGTGGCAAGAAAAATACATTTATAGTCACCCATGCGTACCAAAGCCTTATTACTCGCTTTAAATGATTTTAAAATCTCAAAATTGATTTTAAGTTGAATTTTCTATATTTTTGTTTAAAATATATTATAATTTAATATCCACTTCAGGAATCGTGAAGTAAAGCTCATCCATTAGTAAGAAGGGTCCATTTATAGTCACCCAAGCCTTTGAAAGTCTTATTACTTGCTTTAAATGATTTTA
>NW_018397302.1:126802-126967 GCF_002168275.2 Theobroma umbraticum
ATTGATTTTAAGTTGAGTTTTTTACATTTTTGGTTAAAAAAGATTATAATTGAGTGTTCGTCTCAAGAAACATGAAGAAAAAACCATTCATTTGTAAGGTAAGTCCATTTTTAGTCACCCCTGCCTTCCAAAGCCTTATTACTCATTTTAAATAATTTTATAATC
>NW_018397302.1:126977-127468 GCF_002168275.2 Theobroma umbraticum
TTTTAAGTTGAAGGTTTTTATATTTTTGGTTAAAATATATTATAATTAATTGTCAGCTTCAGGAAACGTGATGCAAAAACAATAGATTAGCAAGAAAAGTTCATTAATAGTCACCCAAACCTTTAAAAACCTTATCAGTTGCTTTAAATGGTTTTACAATCTCATTATTGATTTTAAGTTGAATTTTTTTATATTTTTCATAAAAACAGATTATAACTGATTGCTTGTTCTAGAAAACATGAAGACAAAGCCATTCATTGACAACAAAAGTCCATTTACAGTCACCGATGGCTTTCGAAACCTTATTACTTGCTTTAAATGGTTTTATAATCTCATTATTGATTTTAAGTAGAATTGTTTTTACATTTTTGGTTAGAACAAATTAAAATTCAATGTCTACCTAGGAAAACATGAAGAAAAGGTCATCCATTGGCAAGGAAAGCCCATTTATAGTCACTCAAGCCTTGGAAAGCCTTATTACTCGCTTTAAA
>NW_018397302.1:127478-127835 GCF_002168275.2 Theobroma umbraticum
ATCTCATAATTGATTTTAAGTTAACTTTTTTTTTACATTTGGTTAAAATAGCTTACATTTGAATGTCTATCTCGAGAAATGTAAAGAAAAGCCTATTGGCAAGAAAAGCCCATTTATAGTCACTCAAGCCTTTAAAAGCCTTATTATTCGCTTTAAATGGTCTTATAATCTCATAATTTATTTTAAGTTAACGTTTTTTACATTTTTGGTTAAAACAGATTATATTTGAATGAATGGCAGGAGAAATGTTAAGAAAAAACCATTCATTGGTAAGAAAAGTCCAATTATAGTCACCCATGCCTTCTAAAGCCTTATTACTCACTTTAAATTATTTTATAATCTCATAATTGATTTTAA
>NW_018397302.1:127845-127991 GCF_002168275.2 Theobroma umbraticum
TTTATATTTTTTGTTAAAATATATTATAATTAAATGTATGCTTCAAGAAATGTGATACAAAAGCCATCCATTTGTAACAATAGTACATTTATAGTCACTCATACCTTCTAAAGCCTTATCACTCTCTTTAAATGGTTTTATAATCT
>NW_018397302.1:128001-128188 GCF_002168275.2 Theobroma umbraticum
TTTAAGTTAAATTTTTTTACATTTTTTGTTAAAATATATCATAAATGAATGTCGACTTTAGAAAATATGAAGCAAAAGTCATCCATTGGTAAGAAAAGCCCATTTATAGTCACCATTGCCTTTAAAAGCTTTATTACTAGCTTTAAATGGTTTTAAAAACTCGTAATTGATTTTAAGTTGAATATTT
>NW_018397302.1:128198-128346 GCF_002168275.2 Theobroma umbraticum
GATTAAAATATGTTATAATTGAATGTCTGTTTCAAGAAACGTGACTTAAAAGCCATCTATTGGTAAGAAAAGTACATTTATAGTCACCTTTTCCTTCCAAAGCCTTATCACTCACCTTAAATGATTTATAATCTCATAATTGATTTTA
>NW_018397302.1:128356-128829 GCF_002168275.2 Theobroma umbraticum
TTTACATTTTTTATTAAAACAGATTATATTTGAATGTCTGTTCTGAAAAATATGAAGAAAAAGCCATTCATTCATTGGGAAGAAAGTTTATTTATAGTTACCCATCTCTTTTAAAGCCTTATTACTCGCTTTAAATAGTTTCATAATCTCAGACTTGATTTTAAGTCAAAATTTTTTAAATTTTGGATTAAAATATATCATAATGAAATGTCTACTTCAGGAAATGTGAAGCAAAAGTCATCCATTGACAGGACAAGTCCATTTATAGCCACCCAAGCTTGTAAAAGCCTTATTACTCGCTTTAAATGGTCTTATAATCTCATAATTGATTTTCAGTTTACTTTCTTTACATTTCTGATTAAAATATATTGTAATTGAGTGTTTGCCTCAGGAAACATGAAAAAAAAATTGTTGATTAGCAAGAAAAGTCCATTTATATTTACTCATGCATTCCAAAGCCTTGTTACTCGCTT
>NW_018397302.1:128839-129365 GCF_002168275.2 Theobroma umbraticum
TATAATCTCATTATTGATTTTAAGTTGAAATTTTTTACATTTTTTGTTAAAATATATTATATTGAATGTTTACCTCAGGAAACATGAAGAGAAAGCCATTTATTGAAAAGAAAAGTCTATTTATAGTCACCAATGCCTTTTAAAGCCTTATTACTTGCTTTAAATGATTTCATAATCTTATAATTGATTTTAAGTTGAATTTTCTTACATTTTGGGTTAAAATATATTATAATGGAATATCTACTTTAAGAAACATGAAGCAAAAGCCATCCATTAGCAGGACAAGTCCATTTATAGTCACCTAAGCCTTTAAAAGCCTTATTCCTCACTTTAAATGGTTTTGTAATCTCATAATTAATTTTAAGCTGAAAGTTTGTACATTTTTTGTTAAAATAGATAATATTTGAATGTATGCCACAAAAAACATGAAGAAAAAGTGATTCATTGGTAAGCATCTTTCATTTATAATCACCCATACCTTTCAAAGCCTTATAAGTCACTTTAAATGGTTTTATAATCTCATTAT
>NW_018397302.1:129375-129995 GCF_002168275.2 Theobroma umbraticum
TTGAATTTTTTTACATTTTTGATTAAAACAGATTATATTTGAATGTCTGCCTCAGTAAATATGATGAAAAAGCCACTCATTAGCAAGAAAGGTCTATTTATAGTCACCCATGCCTTTGAAAGCTTATTACTTATTCTAAATGGGTTTGTAATCTCATAATTAATTTTTAATTGAATTCTTTTGCATTTTTTGTTAAAGTATATTATAATTGAGTGTCTTCTTTGGGAAACACAATGCAAAAGCCATCCATTATCAAGAAAAGGCCATTTATAGTCATCTAAGCCTTTGAAAGCTTTATTACTCACTTTAGATGGTCTTATAATCCCATAATTGATTTTAAGTTGACTTTTTTTATATTTTTAGTTAAAATAGATTATATTTGAATGTTTGCCTCAGGAGATGTAAAGAAAAAACCATATATTGGAAAGAAAAGTCCAATTATAATCACTAATTCCTTCGAAAACTTTAGTACTCGCTTTAAATGGTCTTATAATCTCATAATTGATTTTATGTTGACTTTTTTTATATTTTTGATTAAAATATATTATAACTGAGTGTTTGCCTCAAAAAACATGAAGAAAAAGCCATTCATTGATAAGAAAAGTTCATTTATAGTCACT
>NW_018397302.1:130011-130181 GCF_002168275.2 Theobroma umbraticum
TTATTACTCGCTTTAAATGGTTTTGTAATCTCATAATTGATTTTCAGTTGAATTCTTTTACATTTTTTGTTAAAATACATTATAATTGAATGTTTGCTTTAGGAAACATGATGCAAAAACCATCCATTGGCAAGAAAAACTCATTTATAGTCACCCAAGCCTTTGAAAGC
>NW_018397302.1:130191-130694 GCF_002168275.2 Theobroma umbraticum
GCTTTAAATGGTCTTATAATCTCATAACTGATTTTAAGTTAACTTTTTTAACATTTTTTGTTAAAACAGATTATATTGAATGTCTGTCTTAGGAAATACAAAGAAAAAGCTATTCATTAGTAAGAAATGTCCAATTATAGTCACCCATACCTTTTAAAGCCTTATCACTCGATTTAAATAGTTTTATAATCTCGTAATTGATTTTTAGTTGACTTTTTTTACATTTTTGGTTAAAATATATTATGATTGATGTTTGTTTTAGGAAACATGAGGCAAAAGCCATCCATTGGTAAGAAAAATCCATTTATAGTCACCCAAGCCTTTGAAAGCCCAATTACTCGCTTTAAATGGTTTAATAATCTCATAATCGATTTTATGTTGAATGTTTTTACAGTTTTAGTTAAAATATATTATAATTGAATTTTTGCTTCAGGAAACATGATGCAAAAGCTATCCATTGGTAAGAAAAGTCAATTTATAGTCACTCAGGCCTTTGAAAGCCT
>NW_018397302.1:130704-131018 GCF_002168275.2 Theobroma umbraticum
TTTAAATGGTTTTATAATCTCATTATTAATTTTAAGCTGACTTTTTTTATATTTTTGGTAAAAACATATTATAATTGAGTGATTGCCTTAGAAACGTGAAGACAAAGCCATTCATTGGCAAGAAAAATCCATTTACAGTCACCCATGCCATTCAAAGCCTTATTACTCGTTTTAAATTGTTTTATAATCTCATTATTGATTTTAAGTAGAATTGTTTAACATTTTTAGTTAAAATAGATTAAACTTCAATGTCTACCTTAGAAAACATGAAGAAAAAGTCATTCCTTAGTAAGAAAAGTCCATTTATAGTCACC
>NW_018397302.1:131028-132395 GCF_002168275.2 Theobroma umbraticum
AAAGCCTTATTACACTCTTTAAATAATTTTTTAATCTCATAATTCATTTCTGGTTGAATTCTTTTGCATTTTTAGTTAAAATATATTATAATTGAATATTTGCTCAGGAAACATGATGCAGAAGCCATCTATTAGCAAGAAAAGCTCATTTATAGTCACCCAAGCCGCTTTAAATGGTCTCATAATCTCATAATTAATTTTAAGTTGACATTTTTTACATTTTTGATTAAAATAGATTATATTTGAATGTCTGTCTTGGGAAACATAAAGAAAAAACCATTTATCGGTAAGAAAAGTCCAATTATAGTCACTCATACCTTCTAAAGCCTTATTACTCACTTTAAATGGTTTTATACTCTCACAATTGACTTTAAGTTGAATTTTTTTACATTTTTGGTTAAAATATATTATAGTTGAATGTATGCTTTAGGAAACGTAACGTAAAAGCTATCCATTGGCAAGAAAGGTATATCTATACTCACTTATCCCATCCGAAGCCTTATCACTTGCTTTAAATGATTTTATAATCTCATAATTAATTTTAAATTGAATTTTTTTCATTTTTGATTAAAATATATTATAATTGAATATCTGCTTCAGTAAACGTGATGCAAAAGCCATCAATTGACAAGAAAAATACATTTATAGTCACTCATATCTTCTGAAGACTTATCACTCACTTTAAATGGTTTTATAATCTCATTATTAATTGTAAGTTGAATTTTTTATATTTTTGATTAAAATATATTATAACTGAATGTCTGCTTCAGGAAATGTGAAGCAAAAGTCATCCATTGGTAAGAAAAGTCCATTTATAGTTACCCAAGTCTTTGAAAGCCTTATTATTCACTTTAAATGGTTTTAAAATCTCGTAATTGATTTAAAATTGAATTTATTTACATATTTAGTTAAAATCTATTATAATTGAATGTCTGCTTCAGAAAACGTGATGCAAAAGTCATCTATTGACAAGAAAAGTACATATATACTCACCCATGCCTTCTGAAGCCTTATCATTCACTTCAAATGGTTTTTTAATCTCATAATTAATTTTAAGTTGAATTCTTTTATATTTTTTGTTAAAAAGATTATATTTGAACGTCTGCTTCAAAAAACGTGAAGCAAAATTCATCCATTGGTAGGACAAGTCCATTTATAGTATCCCAAGCCTTTAAAAGGCTTATTACTCACCTTAAATGGTTTTATAATCACATTATTGATATTCAGTTAAATTGTTTTTACATTTTTGGTTAAAATATATTATAATTGAATATCTGCTTCAAGAAATGTAATACAGAAGCTATCTATTGACAAGAAAAGTCCATTTAAACTCACCTAAGCCTTTGAAAGCCTTATTACTTGCTTTA
>NW_018397302.1:132405-132696 GCF_002168275.2 Theobroma umbraticum
TAATTTCATAATTGATTTTAAGTTGAATGTTTTCACATTTTTGGTTAAAACAAATTATAATTGAGTGTTTGCCCTGAAAAACGTGAAAACAAACCCATTCATTGGCAACAAAAGTCCATTTACAAGCACCTATGCCTTCCAAAGCCTTGTTACTTACATTATATGGTTTTATAATCTCATTATTAATTATAATCTATGTTGGGAAACATGAAGAAATAGTAATTCATTGGCAAGCAAATTTCATTTATAGTCACCTATACCTTCCAAAGCCTTATTACTCGCTTTAAATAG
>NW_018397302.1:132706-132831 GCF_002168275.2 Theobroma umbraticum
TCATAATTGATTTTAAGTTGAATTTTTTTTTACATTTTTTATTAAAATATATTATAATTGAGTGTTTGCCTTAGGAAACATGAAGATAAAGCCATTTATTTGTAAGAAAAGTCCATTTATAGTCA
>NW_018397302.1:132841-134077 GCF_002168275.2 Theobroma umbraticum
CGAAAGCTTTATTACTCGCTTTAAGTGTTTTTATAATCTGATAATCGATTTTCAGCTGAATTTTTTTATATTTCTAGTTAAAATACATTATAATTTAATGTCTGACTTGAAAACATGGAGAAAAGTCATTCATTGGCAAAAAAAGTCCATATATAGTCATCCATGCCTGCCAAAGCCTTATTACTCACTTTAAATAGTTTTATAATCTTATTATTGATTTAAAGTTGAATTTTTTGATATTGTTGGTTTGCACTAGATAATATTTGAATGTCCGCTTCAAGAAACATGAAGAAAAAATCATTCATTGCTAAGAAAAGTCCATTTACAATCAACCATACCTTTTACAGCTTTATTACTCGCTTTAAACGGTTTTATAATCTCATTATTGATTTTAACTTGAATTTTTTTATATTTTTAGTTAAAATAGATTATATTTAAATGTTTGCCTAAGGAAATGTGAAGAAAAAGCCACTCATTGGCAAGAAAGGTCCTTTTACAGTCACCCGTGCCTTCCAAAGCCTTATTACTTGCTTTAAATGGTTTCATAATTTTATAATTAATTTTAAATTTAATTTTTTTACATTGTTGGTTAAAATATATTGTAATTGAATGTTTGCTTCAGGAACGTGATGCAGAAGCCATCTATTGGCAAGAAAAGTTCATTTATAGTCATCCAAGTATTTGAAAGCCTTATTACTCACTTAAAATAGTTTCATGATCACAGTATTCATTTTCAATTGAATATTTTTATATTTTTTATTAAAATATATTATAATTGAATGTCTGTTTCAGAAAACTTGATACGAAAGCCATCCATCGGTAAGAAAAGTCCATTTAAACTCACCCAAGCTTTTAAAAGCCTTATTACTCGCTTAAATGGTTTTATAATCTCATAATTGATTTTAAGTTAAATGTTTTTATATTTTTGTTTAAAATAGATTCTAATTGAGTGTTTTCCCTTAGAAATGTGAAGACAAAATCATTCATTGGCAATGAATGCCCATTTACAATCACCCAAGCCTTCCAAAGCCTTATAACTCGCTTTAAATGGTTTTATAATCTCATTATTGATTTTAAGTTAAATGTTTTTACATTTTTAGTTAAAATAGACTATATTTGAATGTTTGCCTCAGGAAATATAAAGAAAAAGTCACTAATTGTCAAGGAAGGTCTTTCTACAGTCACTCATGCCTTTCAAAGCCTTATTACTTACTTTAAATGATTTTATAAACTCAT
>NW_018397302.1:134152-134740 GCF_002168275.2 Theobroma umbraticum
GATGCAAAAGCCATCCATTGGCAAGTAAAGCCCATTTATAGTCACTAAAATCTTTGAAAGCTTTATTTCTCGCTTTAAATGGTTTTATAATCACATTATTAATTTTCATATGAATTTTTTTACATTTTTAATTAAAATATATTATAATTGAATGTCTCCTTTAAGAAACATGATACAAAAGCCAACCATTAGCAAGAAAAGTCTATTTAAACTCACCCAAGCTTTTGAAAGCATTATTACTCGCTTTAAATGGTTTCATAATCTCATAATCGATTTTAAGTTGACATTTTTATATTATTAGTTAAAATAGATTATAATTGAGTGTTTGCCTTAGGAAATATGAAGATAAAACCATTCATTGGTAACAAAAGTCTATTTACAGTCATCTATGCTTTCTAAAACCTTATTACCCCCTTTAAATAGTTTTATAATCTTATGATTGATTTTAATTTAAAGTTTTTTATATTTTTAGTTAAAACAGATTATATTTGAATGTCTGCCTTAGAAAATATGAAGAAAAAGCCACTCATTTGCAAGACTAGTCCATTTATTGTCACCCATACTTTTCAAAGCCTTATTACTCGCTTT
>NW_018397302.1:134750-134915 GCF_002168275.2 Theobroma umbraticum
ATAATCTCATTATTGATTTTAAGTTTAGTTTTTTTATATTTTTATTTAAAACAAATTAAAATTCAATGTCTACCTCGTGAAACATGAAGAAAATATCATTTATTGGTGAGAAAAGTCCATTTATAGTTACCCATGCCTTCCAAAGCCTTATTACTTGCTTTAAAT
>NW_018397302.1:134925-135597 GCF_002168275.2 Theobroma umbraticum
TCCCATTATTGATTTTAAGTTGAGTTTTTTTATATTATTAGTTAAAACAGATAATATTTGAATGTCTTCATCATGAAACGTTAAGACAAATTCATTCATTGACAAGAAAAGTGCATTTATAGTCATTTATACCTTCTAAAGCCTTATTACTCGCTATAAATGGTTTTATAATCTCACAATTGATCTTAAGTTGAATTTGTTTTACATTTTTGGTTAAAAGATATTATAATAGAATGTTTACTTTAGAAAACATGATGTAAAAGCTATCCATTGGCAAGAAAGTCCATTTATAGTCACCCGTGCATTCCAAAGCCTTATTAATCGCTTTTAATGGTTTTATAATCTCATTATTGATTTTAAGTTGAATTTTTCTACATTTTAGGTTAAAACAGATTATATTTGAATGTCTACCTTAGGAAATATGAAGAAAAAGCCACTCATTTGCAAGACAAGTCCATTTATTGTCACCCATGCCTTTCAAAGCCTTATTACTTGCTTTAAATGATTTTATAATCTCATTACTGATTTTAAGTTTAATTTTTTTTATATTTTTGTTTAAAACAAATTAAAACTCAATGCCTACCTTGTGAAACATGAAGAAAAAGTCATTTATTGGTGAGAAAAGTCCATTTATAGTCACCCATGCCTTTCAAAGCCTTATTACTCGCTTTA
>NW_018397302.1:136055-136207 GCF_002168275.2 Theobroma umbraticum
TTTATATTTTTTATTAGAACAGATAATATTTGAATGTCTACCTTAGGAAATATGAAGACAAAATGATCCATTGGCAAGCAAAGTCCATTTATAGTCACCCATGCCTTCCAAAGCCTTATTACTCGCTTTAAAAGGTTTTATAATCTCATAAT
>NW_018397302.1:136217-136353 GCF_002168275.2 Theobroma umbraticum
TTGAATTTTTTTACTTTTTTGGTTAAAACAAATTATAATTGAGTGTTTGCCTTAGGAGACGTGAAGAAAAAGCCGCTCATTTGTAAGACAAGTCGATTTATTGTCACCTATGCCTTTCAAAGCCTTATTACTCGCT
>NW_018397302.1:136363-136885 GCF_002168275.2 Theobroma umbraticum
TTATAATGTCATTATTGATTTTAGGTTCAATTGTTTTATATTTTTAGTTAAAAAAAATTAAAATTCAATATCAATCTTGTGAAACAATAAAGAAAATGACATTCATTGGCAAAGAAAGTCCATTCGTAGTCACCTATGAGTTTAAAAGCTTAATTACTTACTTTAAATGGTTTTATAATTTTATAATTGATTTTAAGTTGAAATTTTTTTTATTTTTGATTAAAGTATATTATAATTGAATGTTTATGTCAGGAAATATGAAGAAAAAGTCATTTATTGACGAGAAAAGTCCATTTATAGTCACCTATGCCTTTCAAAGCTTTATTACTCGCTTTAAATAGTTTTATAATCCCATTATTGATTTTAAATTGAATTTTTTACATTGTTGGTTAAAACAGATAACATTTGAATGTCTACCTCGTGAAACATAAAGAAAAAAATCATTCATTAGCAAGAAAAGTGCATTTATAGTTATCCATGCCTTTCAAAGCTTTATTACTCGTTTTAAATGGTTTTATAATC
>NW_018397302.1:136895-137227 GCF_002168275.2 Theobroma umbraticum
TTTTAAGTTAAATTTTTTTTTACATTTTTAGTTAAAATATATTATAATTGAATGTCTGCTTTAGGAAAGATGATGCAAAAGCCATCTATTGACAAGAAAGTCCATTTATAACCCATGCATTCCAAAGTCTTATTACTCACTTTAAATGGTCTTATAATCTCATTACTGATTTTAAGTTGAATTGTTTTACATTTTTTGTGAAAATAGATTATATTTGAATGTCTACCTCAGAAAATGTGAAGAAAAAGCTATTTATTAGCAAGAAAAGTCCATTTATACTCACCATGCCTTTGAAAGCCATATTACTCGCTTTAAATGGTTTTATAATCTCA
>NW_018397302.1:137237-137502 GCF_002168275.2 Theobroma umbraticum
TAAGTTGAATTTTTTTATATTTATGGTTAAAACAGATTATAATTGAGTGTTTACCTTGGGAAACATGAAGAGAAACCCATTCATTGGTAAGAAAAGTCCATTTATAGTCACCCATGCTTTTGAAATCCGTATTACTTGCTTTAAATGGTTTTATAAACTCATAACGGATTTTAAGTTAAATTTGTTTACATTTTTATTTACAATATGTTATAATTGAATGTCTGCTCTCGGAAACATGAAGCAAAAGCCATCCATTGATAAGAAA
>NW_018397302.1:137655-138195 GCF_002168275.2 Theobroma umbraticum
TTATAGTCACCCATACCTTCGAAAGCCTTATTACTCGCTTTATAAGGTTTTATAATATCATTATTCATTTTAATTTATATTTTTTTACATTTATAGTTAAAATAGATAATATGGGACTGTGTACCTTGGGAAACATGAAAAAACAGCCATTCATTAGCAAGAAAAGTCTATTTACAATCACCAAAGCCTTTGAAAGCCTGACTACTTACTTAAAATGGTTTTAAAATCTCGTAATTGATTTTAAGTTTAATTTTTTAATATTTTTTGATAAAATATATTCTAATTAAATTTTTTCCTTGTGAAACATGAAGAAAAAGCCACTCATTGGCAAAAAAAGACCATATATAGTCACTCATGCCTTCCAAAGTCTTATTACTCGCTTTACATGGTTTTATAATCTCATTACTGATTTTAAATTGAATTGTTTTATATTTTTTGTGAAAACAGGTTATGTTTGAATGTTTGCCTTAAAAAACGTGAAGAAAAAAACCATTCATTGCCATGAAAAGACTATTTATAGTCACCTATGCCTTCCAAAGC
>NW_018397302.1:138205-138570 GCF_002168275.2 Theobroma umbraticum
ACTTTAAATGGTTTTATAATCTCATTACTGGTTTTAAGTTGAATTGTTTTACATTTTTTATGAAAACAGATTATATTTGAATGTATACCTTAGAAAACATGAAGAAAAAGCCATTCATTCGCAAAAAAAGTCTATTTATAGTCACCCATACCTTTCAAAACCTTATCACCCGCTTTAAATGGCTTTATGATCTCATAATTGATTTTAACTTAAATTTTTTTACATTTATAGTTAAAACAGATTATAATTAAGCATTTCCCTTGGGAGTCATGAAGGGAAACTCATTCATTGGTAAGAAAAGTCCATTTATAGTCACCCATGCCTTCGAAAGTCTTATGACTCGCTTTAAATGGTTTTATAATCTC
>NW_018397302.1:138580-138733 GCF_002168275.2 Theobroma umbraticum
TTAAGTTGATTTTTTTTACATTTTTTGTTAAAACATATTATATTTCAATTCTACCTTGTGAAATATAAAAAAAAACCCATTCATTACTAAGAAAAGTCCATTTATAACCACTCGTGCGTTTTAAAGCCTTATTACTAGCTTTAAATGGTTTTA
>NW_018397302.1:138743-139575 GCF_002168275.2 Theobroma umbraticum
ATTGATTTTAAGTTAAATTTATTTATATTTTTGGATAAAATATAGTGTAATTGAATGTCTGATTTAGGAAACATAATGTAAAAGCCATCCATTAGCAAAAAAAGTCTAATTATAGTCCCTCTAACCTTTGAAAGCCTTATGACTCGCTTAAAATGGTTTTAAAATCCCGTAATAGATTTCAGGTTGAATTTTTTTTACATTTTTAGAGAAAATATATTATAATTGAATATCTACCTTATGAAACATGAAGAAAAAGCCATTCATTAGCAAGAAAAGACTATTTATAGTCACCCATGTCTTTCAAAACCTTATTACTTGCTTTAAATAGTTTTATAATCTCATTACTGATTTTAAGTTGAATTTTTTACATTTTTAGTGAAAACAGATTATATTTGAATGTCTGCCTCAGAAATCATGAAGAAAAAACTATTCATTGTAAGAAAAGTCCATTTATAATCACCCATACCTTTAAAAGCCTTATTACTCGCTTAAAATGATTTTTAAAATCTCGTAATTGATTTTAAGTAAGATTTTTTTTAACATTTTTAGATAAAATATATTATAATTAAATGTCTTCCTCGAGAAATATGAAGAAAAAGACATTCATTGGTAAGAAAAGTCTATTTATTGTTACCCATGGCTTCAAAAACCTTATTACACGCTTTAAATGGTTTTATAATCTCATAATGGATTTTAAGTTAAATTTTTTCACATTTGTTTTAAAATATAGTATAATTGAATGTTTGCTTTAAGAAACATGAAGAAAAAACCATCCATTGATAAGAAAGTGCATTTATAGTGACTCAAGCCTTCAAAAGCCTTGTTACTCATT
>NW_018397302.1:139585-139735 GCF_002168275.2 Theobroma umbraticum
TTATAATCTCATAATTGATTTTAAGTCAAATTTTTTTACATTTATGGCTAAAATAGATCGTAATTGAGTGTTTACCTTGGGAAATATGAAGAAAAACCCATTCATTGGCAAGAAAAGTCTATTTATAGTCACCCATGCCTTCGAAAGCTT
>NW_018397302.1:139745-140358 GCF_002168275.2 Theobroma umbraticum
TTTAAATGGTTTTACAATCTCATTATTGATTTTAAGTTAAATTTTTTTACATTTATGGTTAAAACAGATAATATTAAAATGTAAACCTTGGGAAACGTGAAGAAAAAATCATTCATTGACAAGAAAAGTCCATTTATATTTACTCAAGCCTTTGAAAGCCTTATTATTCACTTAAAACGGTTTTAAAATCTCATAATTGATTTTAAGTTGGATTTTTTTACATTTTTAGATGAAATATATTATAATTGAATGTCTATCTTATGAAATGTAAAGAAAAAGCCACTCATTGGCAAGAAAAGACTATTTATAGTCACCCATGCCTTCTAAAGCTTTATTACTCGCTTTAAATGGTTTATTAATCTCATTACTGATTTTAAGTTGAATTGTTTCACATTGTTGGTGAAAAGTCACCCATGCCTTTGAAAGCCTTATTACTCGCTTAAAATAGTTTTAAAATCTAGTTATTGATTTTAAGTTAGATTTTTTTACATTTTTAGATAAAAAATGTTATAATTGAATGTTTGCTTTGTGAAACGTGAAGAAAAAGCCACCCATTGGCAAGAAATGTTCATTTATAGTCACCCATGCTTTCAAAAGCCTTATTACTCGCTTT
>NW_018397302.1:140368-140529 GCF_002168275.2 Theobroma umbraticum
ATAATCTCATAATTGATTTTAAGCTTATTTTTTTAAAATTTTTAGATCAAATATAATATAATTGAATGACAGCCTTAAGAAACATGAAGAAAAAGTGACTTATTGGCAAGAAAAGTCCATTTATTATGACCCATGCCTTCGAAAGCCTTATTACATGCTTT
>NW_018397302.1:140539-140984 GCF_002168275.2 Theobroma umbraticum
ATAATCTCATAATGGATTTTAAGTTGAATTTTTCTACATTTTTGTTTAGAATATATTATAATTGAACGTCTGCTTCAGGAAAGATGAAGCAAAAGCCATCCATTGGTAAGAAAAGTCCATTTATAGTCACTTAAACTTTCAAAAGCCTTATTATTCACTTTAAAAGATTTTATAGTCTCATAATTGATTTTAAGTTGAATTTTTTTATATTTATGGCTCAAAAAGATTATAATTGAGTGTATATCTTAAGAAACATGAAGATAAACTCATTCATTGGTAAGAAAAGACCATTTATAGTCACCCATGCTTTCCAAAGCCTTAGTACTTGCTCTAAAAGGTTTTATAATCTCATTATTGATTTTAAGTTGAATTTTTTTCTTTTTTTAGTGAAAACAGATTATATTTGAATGTCTGCCTCAGAAAACATGAAGAAAAAGCCATTCAT
>NW_018397302.1:140994-141081 GCF_002168275.2 Theobroma umbraticum
GGTCTATTTATAGTCACCCATGCCTTCCAAAGTCTTATTACTCGCTTTAAATAGCTTTATGATCTCATAATTGATTTTAAGTTAAAT
>NW_018397302.1:141091-141403 GCF_002168275.2 Theobroma umbraticum
TTTTGATTAAAATATATTATAATTGAATGTTTACTTTGAAAAATATGATGCAAAAGCCATCTATTGATAAGAAAAGTCCTTTTATAGTCATTCATGCCTTCCAAAGCCTTATTACTTTCTTTAAATGATTTTCTAATCTCAATATTAATTTTAAATTGGAATTTTTTACATTTTTCGTTAAGAAAGAATATATTTGAATGTCTGCCTCATTAAAAGTGAAAAAAAACCCATTCATTGGCAAAAAAAGTCCATTTATATTCACCCATGAGTTCGAAAGCCTTATAAGTAACTTTAAATGGTTTTATAATCTCA
>NW_018397302.1:141413-141903 GCF_002168275.2 Theobroma umbraticum
TGAGTTGAATTTTTTACATTTTTAGATAAAATATAATGTAATTGAATGTTTGCTTTAGGAAATGTGATGCAAAAGCCATCCATTAACAAGAAAAGTCCATTTATAGTCTCCTTAGCCTTTGAAAGCCTTGTTACTTGCTTAAAATGGCTTTAAAATAGAGTAATTGATTTTAAGTTGGATTTGTTTTCATTTTTACATAAAATATATTATAATTGAATGTCTACCTCTTGAAACATGAAGAAGAAGTCACTCATTAGCAAGAAAAGACCATTTATAGTCACCTATGCCTTCCAAAACCCTGTTACTTACTTTCAATGGTTTTATAATCTCATTACTAATTTTAAGTTGAATTGTTTTAAATTTTTGGTGAAAACAAATTATATTTAAATGTTTGCCTTAGAAAATGTGAAGAAAAAGCCTTTCATTGGTAAGAAAACTCCATTTATATTCACCTATGCCTTCCAAAACCTTATTACTTGCTTTAAATGGT
>NW_018397302.1:141913-144111 GCF_002168275.2 Theobroma umbraticum
CATAATTGATTTTAAGTTGAATGTTTTTACATATTTGGTTAATATATATTATAATTAAATGTTTGCTTCAGGAAACATGATGCAAAAGCCATCCATTGTTAAGAAAAGTCCATTTATAGTCACCTATACCTTTCAAAGCCTTATTACTCGCTTTAAATGATTTTATAATCCCATTGCTAATTTTAAGTTGAATTGTTTTACATTTTTAGTGAAAACAGATTATATTTGAATGTCTACCTTTGAAAACATGAAGAAAATGTCATTCATTGACAAAAAAGTCCATTTATAGTCACCCATGCCTTACTAGCTATAAGTGGTTTTATGATCTCATAATTGATTTTAAGTTAAGTTTTTACATTTTTTGTTAAAATATATTATAACTAAATGTTTGCTTTAGTAAACGTGATGCAAAAGCCATCCATTAGCAGAAAAAGTCCATTTATAGTCACCCATACCTTTCAAAGCATTATTACTCGCTTTAAATGATTTTATAATCTCATCACTGATTTTAAGTTGAATTGTTTTACCATTTTGGTGAAAATAGATTATATTTGAATGTCAGCCTCTGAAAAGGTGAAGAAAAATGCATTCAGTGGCAAGAAAAACTCATTTATAGCAACCCATGCCTTCCAAAACCTTATTATTCACTTAAAATAATTTTATGATCTCATAATTGATTTTAAATTGAAATTTTTTATATTTTTAGTTAAAATACATTATAACTAAATCTTTGCTTTAGGAAACATGATTCAAAATCCATCCATTGGTAAGAAAAGACCATTTATAGTAACCCATGCCTTCTAAAGCCTTATTACTCGCTTTAAGTGGTTTTATAATCTCATTACTGATTTTAAGTTGAATTGGTTTACATTTTTGGTGAAAGTAGATTAGATTTGAATGTCTACCTCTGAAAACATGAAGAAAAAGTCATTCTTTAGAAAGAAAAATCTATTTATAGCAACACATGCCTTCTAAAACCTTATTACTCGCTTTAAATGAATTTATGATCTCATAATTAGTTTTAAGTTGAATTTTTTTACATTTTGATTAAAATATATTGTAACTGAATGGTTGCTTCAAGAAACTTGATGCAAAAGCCATCCATTGGCAGGAAAAGTGCATTTATAGTCACCCATACCTTTTAAAGCCTTATTACTCGATTTAAATGGTTTTATAATTTCGTTACTGATATTTAGTTGAATTGTTTTATATTTTTGGTGAAATAGATTATATTTAAATGTCTACATCGAAAAATATGAAGAAAAAACTATTCATTGGTAATAAAAGTCCATTTATAATTACTCATGCCTTCCAAAAATTTATTACTCGCTTCAAATGTTTTTATGATCTCATAATTGATTTTAAGTTGTATATTTTGACATTTTGGTTAAAACAGATTATATTTGAACGTCTGCCACCAGAAACATGAAGAAACCTATTCATTGGCAAGAAAAGTCCATTTATATTCACCCACGCATTCCAAAGCCTTATTACTTGCTTTAAATGGTTTGATAATTTCATAATTAATTTTAAGTTGAACTTTTTACATTTTTTGTTAAAATATATTATAATTGAATGTATGCTTTAGGAAACATGATGCAAAAGCTATTTATTAGCAAGAAAAGTTCATTTATAGTCACCCATGCCTTCCGAAGCCTTATTACTCACTCTAAATGGTTTTATAATCTCATTACTAATTTTAAGTTGAATTGTTTTACATTTTTTGAGTAAATAGATTATATTTGAATGTGTGCCTTAGGAAACGTGAAGAAAAAGCTATTCATTTGGTAAAAAAAGTCCATTTATAGTCACCCATGCATTCTAAAGCCTTATTACTCGCTTTAACTGATTTTATGATCTCATAATTGATTTTATGTGGATTTTTTTTTAGTTTTTTGGTTAAAATATATTACAACTAAATGTTCGCTTGAGGAAATGTGATGCAAAAGCCATCCATTGACAAGAAAAGTCTATTTATAGTCACCCATGCCTTTGAAAGCCTTATAACTCTCTTTAAATAGTTTTATAATCTCATAATTGATTTTGAGTTGAATTTTTTTGCACTTTTAGTTAAAACAAATAATATTTAAATGTCTACCTCAAGAAACATGAAGAAAACGCCATTTATTAGTAAGAAATTCACTTGCCAATCTTTGGCTTTCATTGTAATTCTTTCATTCACCATCAAATTCTTTTCA
>NW_018397302.1:144219-144376 GCF_002168275.2 Theobroma umbraticum
ATTTATTCTCCATTCATTACACTATTACCTTGTGGGGAGTCTATAATAGTCATGACATACCACTTTATTACTTCTTACATCTCAATCATATTAATCTATCTTGTATGGCTTAACCACACCATAGATTCCATTTATTGATATTCTTTCTTTATTTATT
>NW_018397302.1:144457-144564 GCF_002168275.2 Theobroma umbraticum
CACATTGAGTTCAAATTTCAAATTGCTAAGAATAATCCTTCACTTTAGTTGGTCACATAATCATCTCAAAATATACGTATGCCACACACATTTCATGTCAACAATTA
>NW_018397302.1:144574-144712 GCF_002168275.2 Theobroma umbraticum
TAGGGATCTTCGTGTCAAATGCGTTCGGACTAAATTTCACTTTATACGTTCCCATCCATAACTAAGATTCAATATCATATTCTCGTAGTTCATGTTTCCTTTTTCACTTTTCTCAATTTTGGCATTTCTAATTTACCT
>NW_018397302.1:144725-145152 GCF_002168275.2 Theobroma umbraticum
CCATAAATCAAGTTTAATCCACAAACATTAGGGTATAGTCAATTCTAGATTACCTCTTTGGATGTTTAAGTTGCCATCTAACTTATATGCTACCATAAGTTATCTCTAATGTAATCCATATGAATTCACATTATGCCTATGCATAACTTCACATAATTTACACGCTTGTACTCTTTCTTATCATCTCTAATCATATGCATAAGTTTTAGTGTACTCTATATATCTTTTTGCATAACAATGTCATTGCAAGTATCCACTTCCAAACTTACAACTTCCTTTTTGTAACTACATAACTTAATGCTGGTTTCCACAAGATTGATAACAAGATTCTTCTTGAATATTTCCTTGTAATTACCCACCTTAAGTATATGTTTCACAATATTCAATCACATAACCATGGTTTAGCCTTTAAGTTCCTTAGCAACTT
>NW_018397302.1:145162-145254 GCF_002168275.2 Theobroma umbraticum
CATTACATCAGTGTGCGTATAAAACATTTTTAATTAACATCAATTATCATTCTTGCCACATATAGTTTGGTATATCCTTTTTCAAAACTTTG
>NW_018397302.1:145354-145695 GCF_002168275.2 Theobroma umbraticum
CCAATATGGTTTATAGTTATAAGTATATAAGTTAGCCCAAGGGTAAAAATCAGTGAATGTTATGATTGATTTAAGGTCGGCAAGTAAAAAGCTAGTAAACAAATTTGCTCTAAGGATGAGCTCGAATTTTGCTATGCTAGCGTGAAGCTAGAAGATTAAAAGACTAGATCTGGATTTGGTAGCTTAAAGTCAAATGACTTAGAAATGTTGATTCTAGTTCAAATGGCATATGGAGTTCTCTATTGAATCTGATATACAAATTGCTTTAAAGATCAATTTTGAAATTTATTTGAATCAGTGTACAACCTATGATATAAATGATTGGTCTTAAATATGATTTC
>NW_018397302.1:145705-145996 GCF_002168275.2 Theobroma umbraticum
AAGGACTTAGAAGAATGTTGATTTTGGATAAGCTCTGAGGGGGAGTTTCTGCATCCTAGGTTTAAGAGACATTGATCTTATGACCGCAAAGACGAGATGTGATAATTGAGTGAATTGTCCCCCCTATAAATGTAATTGATTATGAATTAATGACTAAGTCAAGATCTCAATGCTAAGTGGTGTACAATTTGATATGTATGTACCTAAGAGTAATTTGGAGACCATCGTTTAACCAAATTTGCACTAAATGATATGGTAGAGATATAAGATTGTTAATAGTGAAATATGCCC
>NW_018397302.1:146016-146169 GCF_002168275.2 Theobroma umbraticum
CACAAGAAGGTGAAATAGATATGTTGAGATTAATGTTTTGATTGTGTACTTGTGGTAAAAAGGCTAGTCTTGCAAATTGCGGTTTTCATGATGATGAAATGTCTGGACCTTATCAATATGTAGGCATGTACTTGAAGTTGTACATTTTGTGAT
>NW_018397302.1:146179-146422 GCF_002168275.2 Theobroma umbraticum
CATATGGAAGGAGATGTTCCATAAAAGGATTTAGTCTAATTGGGAGTTACATGGCTTAGGCGTGGCATGAGATTTAGAATGCCCTAACATATATTAACATAAGTAATTATAGAAATAAAGAAAGATCAATTCTCGAATTAATTGTAATGTGAGCACAAGGTGTCGACCAAGATGGACTACTTTCATGGAAAATTTTAAGTTGAAAGTTTGTAAATTTGTGGGTTGTAATGCAAGAAAGGTAAT
>NW_018397302.1:146672-146865 GCF_002168275.2 Theobroma umbraticum
AAAGCAATGTTATGAGGAATTGTAAATCATATCTTGACATGGTTGAAGGGAAAACGTTAGTAACTAGACAAGACTAATTATATGACATACTAGAAACTTACGAATATCAATTGAGGAATGAATAGATGAGTATGCATTTGAATATCTTGGAGAATAAGTGCACATTTTTGGAATGAATGTGCTTGGAAGGATA
>NW_018397302.1:146965-147206 GCF_002168275.2 Theobroma umbraticum
ACATTTAGGAGTCAATGATCAGCTAAGGAAAGAATCCTTCCTAATCATTGAGTGCCCAATTTCTCCAGCAAAAAACCTCTTTCCATAAAGTGGTTGCATCCATGGCAGTGGGAGGTGCAGCATCCATGTGTGGTCGCACGATGCACAACCTTTGTCATGAGTGCCGTTTCATATGTGAAGGACATTCTTTTAATTTTGTTAAGTGTCCAGCCACTCAAAAATTAATTCAAATTCAAAATTT
>NW_018397302.1:147314-147593 GCF_002168275.2 Theobroma umbraticum
CCAAGCTATAACTATTCTCTGAACTGTTTTCAAACTTTCAATAATTAATAGCCTCAATCACCTTTTTTGGAATTAAAAATTTCCAGAAATAATCCTCATTGAACATTTTAATAAATATAATTTTTCTGGAAATTTTCAGAATTAATTTTCAGGAGTTTCTTGTCAATTGAAATTGAAATTCATGCCAAAACAGTGAGCTGGACAGATTTTATATTTGCACCAATTTTATTGCCTGAAACCAGCATATTTGACCATGATAATTTCCAGAAATAATCCTTA
>NW_018397302.1:147603-147845 GCF_002168275.2 Theobroma umbraticum
TAATAAAGATAATTTTTCTGGAATTTTTCAGAATTAATTCCAAGACTTTCTTGTTAATTAAAACTGAAATTCATGTCACAACAGTGAGTTGGACTGCTTTATATTTGCACCAATTTTCTTCCTTAAAATCAGCCTATTTAATCATGACCATTTCATGATTTTTCTGTCCACATATCCAACAATAAATGTGTAACGATTACATATTTTATTTGCTGTAAATTAAGCACAAATAAAAGCAAAAT
>NW_018397302.1:147855-147931 GCF_002168275.2 Theobroma umbraticum
AAACCATGTGTGTGCTGCCTTGCAAGACAGCCTCCAAAACCGTGCCTTACGGTGTCCCTTTTTCTTGTGCTTCCTT
>NW_018397302.1:147941-148027 GCF_002168275.2 Theobroma umbraticum
AAAACACACATTAGTTAAGTCTATATTTGATTCAAATAAGTTAAAATAAGATTAAAGGAGGGCACAATTGTTGCTGGACAGAATTA
>NW_018397302.1:148127-148825 GCF_002168275.2 Theobroma umbraticum
AAATCACTTATGAGATTATAAAACCATTTAAAGTGAGTAACAAGGCTTTTGAAGCATTAGGTCACTCTAAATGGACTTTTCCTGTTAATGAATGTCTATTTCTTCATGTTTCCCAAGACAGACATTCAATTGTGATAAATTTGAACAAAAAGTGTAAACAATTCATCTTAAAATCAGTAATGAGATTATAAAACCATTTAAAGCGAGTAATAAGGTTTTAAAAAGCATGGGTGACTATAAATGGACTTTTCTTACCAATGAATGGCTTTCCTTCATGTTTCCCAAGGCAAATACTCCATTATAATCTATTTTTACAAAAAATGTAAAGAAAGTTAGCTTAAAATCAACAATGAGATTGTAAAACCATGTAAAGCGAGTAATAAGGTTTTCAAAGGCTTGGGTGAATATAAATGTACTTTCTTACTGATGGATGGCTTTTGCATCACGTTCACTGAAGCAGACATTCAATTTTAATATATTTTAACTAAACATGTAAACAAATTCATGTTAAAATCAATTTTGAGATTTAAAACCATTTAAGCAAGTAATAAGGCTTTAGAAGACATGGGTGACTATAAATAGACTTTTCTTGGCAATGAATGGCTTTTTTTTCTTATTTCCCAAGGTTGACACTAAAACATAATCTGTTTTAATAAAAAATGTAAAAAAATTTAACTTAAAATCAATTATGAGTTTAT
>NW_018397302.1:148883-149245 GCF_002168275.2 Theobroma umbraticum
CTATAAATGGACTTTTCTTGTCAATGAATGGATTTTTCTTCATGTTTCTCAAGGCAGGCATTCAAATATAATCTGTTTTAACTGCGAATGTAAAATGATTCATCTTAAAATCGATTATGAGATTATAAAACAATTTAAAGGGAGTAATAAGGCTTTCAAAGTCTTGGGTGACTATAAATAGAGTTTTCTTGCCAATGGATAGCTTTTGCATCATGTTTCCTGAAGCAGACATTCAATTATAATATATTTTAACAAAAAATATAAAAAAACTCAACTTGAAATTAATTTTGAAATTATAAAACTATTTAAAGCGAGTAATAAGGATTTCAAAGGCATGAAGGACTATAAATGGACTTTTCTTG
>NW_018397302.1:149255-149671 GCF_002168275.2 Theobroma umbraticum
GCTTTTTCTTCATGTTTCTTAAGACAGACATTCAAATATAATATGTTTTAACTAATAATGTAAAAAGATTGATCTTAAAATCAATTATGAGATAATAAAACTATTTTAAGGGAGTAATAAGGTTTTCAAAGGTTTGGTGACTATAAATAGGCTTTTCTCATCAATGAATGACTTTTTCTTCACGTTTCTTGAGGCAAACATTCAAATATATTCTGTTTTAACTAAAAAAGTAAAAAGATTCATCTTAAAATCAATTATGAGATTGTGAAATCATTTAAAGGGAGTAATTTCAAAGGCTTGGGTGACTATAAATAGACTTTTTTTACCAATGAATAGCTTTTCTTCACGTTTCCCGAGGTTGACATTCAAATATAATATGTTTTAACAAAAAATATAAAAATATTTAACTTAAAATC
>NW_018397302.1:149681-150181 GCF_002168275.2 Theobroma umbraticum
TTATAAGACCATTTAAAGCGAGTAATAAGGCTTTCAAAGGCTTGGGTAACTATAAGTAAACTTTTCTTGTCAATGGATGGCTTTTGTATCACGTTTCCTAAAGCAGACATTCAATTATAATATATATTATTCAAACATGTAAAGAATTTTGACTTGAAATTAATTATGAAATTATAAAGCCATTTGAAGCAAGTAATAAGGATTTCGAAGGTAAGGGTGGCGATAAATGACTTTTCTTGCTAATGGATGGCTTTTGCATCACGTTTCCCAAGGTAGACATTGAATTATAATATATTTCAATAAAAAATAAAAGAAAATTCAACTTAAAATCTATTATAAGATTATAAAACCATTTAGAGCAAATAATAAGACTTCTAAAGGCATGGGTGACTACAAATGAACTTTTCTTACCAATATGTGGCTTTTTGTTGACGTTTCTTGAGGTAAACAATGAATTTTAATCTACTTTAAAAAAATGTAAAAAAATTTAACTTAAAATC
>NW_018397302.1:150191-150349 GCF_002168275.2 Theobroma umbraticum
TTATAAAACCATTTAAAGCAACTAATAAGGCTTTCAAAGGCTTGGGTGACTATAAATAGACTTTTTTTTATCAATAAATAACTTTCTCTTCATGTTTCTTGAGACAGACATTCAAATATTATCTATTTTAACCAAAAATATAAAAAAAATTCAACCTA
>NW_018397302.1:150359-150779 GCF_002168275.2 Theobroma umbraticum
TGAGATTATAAAACCATTTACAGTGAGTAAAAACTCTTTTAAAGGCTTGGGTGACTATAAATGAACTTTTCTTGTCAATGAATGGTTTTTTTTTCATGTTTTCAAAGGTAGATATTCAAATATTATCTATTTTAACCAAAAATGTAAAAAAATATAACTCAAATCAATTATGAGATTATAAAACCATTTAAAGTGAGTTATAAGGCTTTTAAAAGCTTGGACGACTATAAATAAACTTTTCTTCCCAATGGATGGCTTTTGCATCATGTCTCCTGAAGCAGACATTTAATTATAATACATTTGAATCAACAATATAAAAGAGTTCAACTTAAAATCAATTATGAGATCATAAAACCATTTTAAGTAAGTAATAAGGCTTTAGAAGGCATGGGTGACTATAAATAGACTTTTCTTACCAAT
>NW_018397302.1:150936-151141 GCF_002168275.2 Theobroma umbraticum
TTTCAAAGGCATGGGTGACTATAAATGGACTTTTCTTGTCAATAAATGACTTTTGCATCACATTTCTTGAAACCAACATTCAGTTGTCATATATTTTAACCAAAAATATAAAATTATTTCACTTAAAATCAATTATGAGATCATAAACCAATTAAAGCGAGTAATAAGGCTTTGGAACGCATGGGTGACTATAAATGGACTTTTC
>NW_018397302.1:151241-151393 GCF_002168275.2 Theobroma umbraticum
CAAAGCTTCATGCCTTTTTGGCATGTTTTCTTCTCTCTTTTATGTGGCAAGAGCTCAAGGAAAAAGCCTTTAAAATCCTTCCACCCGTCACCCATTTTCCATACCTTTTCATTCTTTTATTTCTTGATTCCTTTATTCCATTCTCTCTTTTT
>NW_018397302.1:151680-151797 GCF_002168275.2 Theobroma umbraticum
TTTGTTACACCATTCAAATCACATGTAACCCACTTTCTCCTTTCTTCATTTAATCACCCAATTCACCAATCACATTACATGCAATAAATTTTAATCTTATTCCCTTCTTTTACTTCA
>NW_018397302.1:151807-152106 GCF_002168275.2 Theobroma umbraticum
GTCCCACATGTTCCCCACTAACTTCTCCTTTTTTGCATATAATAATTTGCATGCAGTGGTAAATTTTACATGTACATCTTATATTCCACCTAATCTAACTTTCTTGGGTTAATAAATTCCCATTTAACTTTAAATATCAAAAATTACACTTAAGTCCTCAAAATTTTCTTTATTTGCCGTGAGCCCCTCCAAACTTTCATACTTTCTAATTCCGTCCTTTTAACACTTCTTAATTTTTAATTTTCTTCTAGTTTCTTTTCTTTATATGTGTATAAATATATTATAAGGTTTACACCCCA
>NW_018397302.1:152116-152296 GCF_002168275.2 Theobroma umbraticum
ACCATAATATTTAAATATATACTTATCCGCTCGTGCTCTATTTAATAAAGGCACACGGGCTAACGTCGTTTTTCTTCAAAATTCATTCTTACTTTTTCTCCTCCACTTAGATTAGTCATATACTTCTTCTTCACGGCTAACTTCAACCACATATAAAATATTAATATTTTAATATTATTT
>NW_018397302.1:152306-152972 GCF_002168275.2 Theobroma umbraticum
ATATTATTTTATTCTAAAATTTTCAACTTGTCTTGTCGGGACCCAAAATGTATCACTTGTCCCAGGTCACTTCAGAACTGCCTTTTTATCTCGCTAATTCATCCTCGGTAAACTATTATTATTTAGTTATCATGTCCTCACTCATGAAATATTTTATTCTAAAATATTATTTTCGCTTATCACTGCTCTTTCGCACTTAAATTTACGTCCATCAACCCTCTGTCTCGTCTATGAGATCATATTGGCTCTTATACAAGGGTACGAGGTGTTAAACTAGCCTTTGAAAGCCTTATTACTTGCCCCAAATAGTTTTAAAATCTCATAATTGATTTTAAGTAGAATTTTTTTACTTTTTTGACTAAAATATATTGTGATTGAATGTTTGCTTTAGGAAACGTGATGCAAAAGCCATCCATTGGGGAGAAAAGTCCATGTATAGTCACCCAAGCCATTGAAAGTCGTATTACTTGCTTTAAATCATCTTATAATCTCATAATTGATTTTAAGTTAAATTTTGTTTTACATTTATGGTTAAATAGATTATAAATGAGTGTTTGCCTCGAGAAATATAAAGAAAAAGCCAGTCATTGGTATGAAAAGTCCATTTATATTCACCTATGCATTCCAAAGCCTTATTACTCACTTTAAATAGTTTTATAATCTCAT
>NW_018397302.1:152982-153291 GCF_002168275.2 Theobroma umbraticum
AAGTTGAATTTTTTTTCATTTTTAGTTAAAACAGATTATATTTGTACGTCTGCCTCCAAAAAAGTGAAGAAAAACCCATTCATTGGTAAGAAAAGTCCATTTATATTCACCCATGCATTCTAAAGCTTTATTACTTACTTTCAATGGTTTTACAATCTCATAATTGATTATAAGTTGAATTTTTTATATTTTTAATTAAAATATATTATAATTGAATGTTTTCTTCAGGAAACGTGATACAAAAGCTATTCATTGGTAAGAAAAGTCTATCTATAGTCACCCAAGCCTTTGAAAGCCTTATTACTCACT
>NW_018397302.1:153301-153632 GCF_002168275.2 Theobroma umbraticum
TTATAATCTCATAATTGATTTTAAATTGAATTTTTTTAATTTTTTGGTTAAAATATATTATAATTGAATGTCTACTTTAGGAAATGTGATGCAAATACTATTCATTGGCAAGAAAAGTCTATGTATAGCCACCCAAGCCTTTGAAAGCCTTCTTACTCACTTTAAATGGCCTCATAATCTCATAATTGATTTTAAGTTGAATTATTTTTTTTTTTGGATAAAATATTTTTGAGTGTTTGCCTCAGGAAACATGAAGAAAAAGCCATTCATTGGCAAGAAAAGTCAATTTATATTCACCCATGCATTCCAAAGCCTTATTACTCGCTTTAAA
>NW_018397302.1:153642-153794 GCF_002168275.2 Theobroma umbraticum
ATCTCATTATTGATTTTAAGTTAAATATTTTTATATTTTAGTTAAAACAGATTATATTTGAATGTCTACCACCGGAAACGTGAAGAAACCCATTCATTGGCAAGAAAAGTCCTTTTATATTCACCCATGCATTCCAAAGCCTTATTACTCAC
>NW_018397302.1:153804-153971 GCF_002168275.2 Theobroma umbraticum
TTTATAATCTCATAATTGATTTTAAGTTAAGTTTTTTTATTTTTTTAGTTAAAATATATTATAATTAATTGTCTGCTTCAGAAAACATTATGCGAAAGCTATCCATTGACAAGAAAAGTCCATTTATAGTCACCCATCCCTTCCAAAGCCTTATTACTCGCTTTAAA
>NW_018397302.1:154071-154265 GCF_002168275.2 Theobroma umbraticum
TTGTCTTAGGAAATATGAAAAAAGCCATTTATTGACAAGAAAAGTCCATTTATAATCACTCATGCCTTTCAAAGCCTTATTACACACTTTAAATGATTTTATAATCTCATAATTGATTTTAAGTCAAATTGTTTTATATCTTTGGATAAAATATAGTATAATTGAATGCTTGCTTCAAGAAACATAATGCAAAA
>NW_018397302.1:154645-154857 GCF_002168275.2 Theobroma umbraticum
CCTTATTACTTGCTTTCAATAGTTTTATAATCTCATTATTAATTTTAAGTTGAATTTTTTTACATTTTTGGTGAAAACAAATTATATTTGAATGTTTGCCTCAAGAAATGTGAAGAAAAAGCCATTCTTTAGCAAGAAAAGTCCATTTATAGTCACCTATACGTTCTAAAGCCTTTTTACTAGCTTCAAAAAGTTTTATAATTTCATAATCA
>NW_018397302.1:155295-155419 GCF_002168275.2 Theobroma umbraticum
TTTTTAGTTAAAACATATTGTAATTGAATGTCTGCTTCAAGAAATGTGATGCAAAAGCCATCTATTAGTAAGAAAAGTCCATTTATAGTCGCTCAAGCCTTTGAAAGCCTTATTACTCGCTTTA
>NW_018397302.1:155437-155589 GCF_002168275.2 Theobroma umbraticum
TAATTGATTTTCAATTGAATTGTTTTACATTTTTAGTAAAAACAGATTATAATTGAGTGTTTTCCTTAGGAAACATGAAGAGAAAGCTATTCATTAGCAGGAAAAGTCTATTTATAGTCACCCATACCTTCTAAAGCCTTATTACTCGCTTT
>NW_018397302.1:155910-156059 GCF_002168275.2 Theobroma umbraticum
GGAAATATGATGCAAAAGCCATCCATTGGCAAGAAAAGTCCATTTATAGTCGCCAAAGCCTTTGAAAGCCTTATTACTCACTTTAAATACTTTTATAATCTCATAATTGATTTTAACTTGAATTTTTTTGCATTTTTAGTTAAAACAGA
>NW_018397302.1:156133-156826 GCF_002168275.2 Theobroma umbraticum
TTACTCGCTTTAAATAGTTTTATAATCTTATAATTGATTTTAAGTTGAACTTTTCTAAATTTTTTGTTAAAATATACTATAATTGAACGTCTACTTTAGGAAATGTGATCCAAAAGCCATCCATTGATAAGAAAAGTCCATTTATGGTCACTCAAGCCATTGAAAGCCTTATTACTCATTTTAAATGGTCTTATAATCTCATAATTGATTTTAGGTAGAGTTTTTTTACATTTTAGTTAAAACAAATTATAATTGAGTGTTTGCTTCGAGAAATGTAAAGAAAAAGCCATTTATTGGCAAGAAAAGTCCATTTATATTCACCCATGCATTTTAAAGCCTTATTAATCGCTTTAAATGGTTTTATAATCTCATTATTGAGTTTAAGTTGAATTATTTTACGTTTTTGGTTAAAACAAATTCTATTTGAACGTCTGCCTTGGGAAACATGATGAAAAACACAGTCATTCGCAAGAAAAGTCCATTTATAGTCATCCATGCCTTCCAAAGTCTTATTACTCGCTTTAAATAGTTTTATGATCTCATAATTGATTTTTAAGTTGAATTTTTTTATAGTTTTACTTAAAACATGTTATAGTTGAATGTTTGCTTTAGGAAATGTGATGCAAAAGCCATCCATTGGTATGAAAAGTTCATTTATAGTTACCCAAGCCTTTAAAACCCTTATTACTCACT
>NW_018397302.1:156836-158057 GCF_002168275.2 Theobroma umbraticum
TTATAATCTCATAATTGATTTTAATTAAAATTTTTTACTTTTTTGGTTAAAATATATCATAGTTGAATGTCTGGTTTAGGAAACATAAAGAAAAAGCCATTCATTGCCAACAAAAGTCCATTTATAGTCACCCATGCCTTTGAAATCCTTATTACTCGCTTTAAATAGTCTTATGATCTCATAATTGATTTTAAGTTGAATTTTTTTGAATTTTTTGTAAAACAAATTATATTTGAATGTCAACTCAGAAAACGTAAAGAAAAAGTCATTCATTAGCAATAAAAGTCTATTTATAGTCACCCATGCTATCTAAAGCCTTATTACTCGCTTTAATTGTTTTTTTAATCTCAAAATTGATTTTAGGTTGAATTTTTTTACATTTTTAGTTAAAGTATATTATAATTGAATGTTTGCTTCAGTGAACGTGATGCAAAAGCCATTCATCGACTGGAAAAGTCCATTTATAGTCATTCAAGCCTTTAGAAGCCTTATTACTCACTTTAAATGGTTTTATGATCTCATAATGGATTTTAAGTTGAATTTTTTTTATATTTTTCGTAAAAGAAGATTATAATGTGAAGGAAAAGCCATTCATTGGCAATAAAAGTGTAATGACCTCTTTCCTTGATCGTTACCAATGTATGAGACTTGCGAATGAAACCCCCAAATTCGAAACAAGCCTTAGTTTAGCTTCCAAACAATTTAAACTCAACTTACACTTTTAATGCTATAGTTCACTTAATCCAAATGAACACAATATTTCTTTCACCCATTACCACTTTTTGGCACTTAGATTTTCATCAATTGATTTTTTGTCTTATCAATTGGGTTTTATTGACTCCTATTCAAGAATACGGGGTGTTACAAGCTCCCCCACTTAAAACAAATTCGTCCTCAAATTTAAATAGAGTGGGTTGATAAAACGTACCTTAATCTTGAAAAAGATGTGGATATTCCTTTCTCATTTCCTCTTCAGGTTCCTAGATTGCTTCCTCCACTGATCAGTTTTTCCATAAGACTTTTATTGAGGCAACTTCTTTAGAGCGTAGTTGTTTCACTTGTTGATCCAATATTCCTACTGGTTGCTCTTCAAAATTTAGTCCTTCATCTAATAGAACCAAATCATAATGTATGACATGTGTCAATTCCTTAACATACTTCCTCAGGATAGACACATGAAAAGTGGGATTCACATGAGCTAGGTCCATTGGTAAAGCTAAT
>NW_018397302.1:158396-158523 GCF_002168275.2 Theobroma umbraticum
CCCCAAATCCAATACTATTGACCTTAACATGTCCTCAAGCGTTTGTATCACCCGTTCGGACTAACCATCCGTCTGAGGATGATATGCAGTACTGAAGTCTAAATGAGTGCCTAAAGCTTCATGTAAA
>NW_018397302.1:158623-158892 GCF_002168275.2 Theobroma umbraticum
TTTTGCATTATGTTTCTTGAAGCAAGCATTCAATTATACTATATTTTATCCAAAAATATAAAACAATTTGACTTAAAATCAATTATTAGATTATAAAATCATTTAAAGTGTGTAATAAGGCTTTGGAAGGCATGAGTGATTATAAATGGACTTTTCTTACTAATGAATGGCTTTTGTAACGACCGCTCCTCGATCGCTACTTATGTTCAAGTCCAGCAGGAGATCTTGCCAACTCTCCAAAAAGCCTTACTTAAAACGTTAGTTATTAT
>NW_018397302.1:158902-159017 GCF_002168275.2 Theobroma umbraticum
TACCATCAATCTGTGAAATTATTTCGATCCATAAACACTATGTGATAAAAATTGAACAATACTTGTATAAACTGAGTAAATCTTTAATTCATATAATCGTACAAATGATACATCA
>NW_018397302.1:159027-159341 GCF_002168275.2 Theobroma umbraticum
TCTCCAAATGTACATTTGAATTAACACTATCGTCTAGTCCCGTAACAAATTACTCTATGAAGACTTGACCTCTAGCAGCGGAATGACTCAGAATAAAGTTTTATGAGATGCTTTTACCTATCCGCGGTGGGCTCAAAATGCCGATGAGTACACACTAGGCTGATCACTATCTGCAAAAGGAAAATAAGGTGGGGTGAGTTTCACAAACTCAATGATCATCGACTCCGTGAGCAGGGCGTAGATAGGAAACAAGCATAAGGCAGATAAGTTGAATAATAAAACTGGAATATCAAATCATAATTGTAAGAACCCAA
>NW_018397302.1:159361-159529 GCF_002168275.2 Theobroma umbraticum
GCCTTGTAAAAACGAAGTCATGAAATCATATTACAACATTTTATTTGGCAAAACAATGCCGAAAACAAATATAACATAACCGAGTTCAAACAATCAAACCATTGCTTGCCATAAAAATATGAATAACACTATCAAGTATGCACTCTCCCAGAATGTGTGGCATATAAA
>NW_018397302.1:159539-159987 GCF_002168275.2 Theobroma umbraticum
TGTACGGCCACGTAAACCATTTAATATTCATCAAGTAATCACTTAAAGCTCTTATTTAAACCAGGGGAACTACAAAAAAATCTTAACTCTCCACCATGAAAAAGAGAATGAATCGAAAACTCACAAGGCTTTTGAGTAGGTAAGTATCATAATCACTCGTGGACCCATTTCCACGTAATAACATATGGGAGCTTTGCTCCACCAGATCCCCATAGCCATGGCAGTCTTGACGATGTTAACCAAAATCGGAGAAATTAAGTGGTTGCAACCGTGAATATCACTAGTGGCCTAGCCACATATAACAACCCGTGGTCTTCCCACAAATCGCAGACTATGGCCCTAGTCAAGTCTAACAGCCCGTCGGTGACCAAAAGGTTCTCTAACTAGAGCTCACTTGTGCATAAGAGTCTGTGACAACTGGGCTACTCTCGACGTTCTCAGTTTGTCA
>NW_018397302.1:159997-160099 GCF_002168275.2 Theobroma umbraticum
AGAAACCAATTCAAAGGTTGTCCAAAATTTTTATTTTAAATCATTTAAAAAGTTCAACAACTTTTCCAATTAACCTTTCGCATTAAAAGGCATGGTGTAAAT
>NW_018397302.1:160199-160350 GCF_002168275.2 Theobroma umbraticum
GTAATAAGGCTTTGAAAGGTATGGGTGACTATAAATGGACTTTTCTTGCCAATGGATAGCTTTTGTATCATGTTTCCTAAAGCAGACATTCAATTCTAATATATTTTAACAAAAAATGTACAAATGTTCAACTTAAAATCAATTATGAGAT
>NW_018397302.1:160360-160524 GCF_002168275.2 Theobroma umbraticum
TTTAAAGAGAGTAATAAGGCTTTGGAATACATGTGTGAATATGAATGGACTTTTCTTTCCAATGAATGGGTTTTTCTTCACGTTTCCAAGGGCAGACGTTCAAAAATAATATGTTTTAACCAAAATATAAAAAAATTCAACTTAAAATCAATAATAAGATTATA
>NW_018397302.1:160534-160917 GCF_002168275.2 Theobroma umbraticum
AAGCGAGTAATAAGGTTTTGGAATGCATGGGTGAATATAAATGGACTTTTCTTGCTAATGAATGGCTTTTTCTTCATTTTTCGCAAGACAAAGATTCAAATATAATCAGTTTTAACCAAAAAGATAAAAAAATTTAACTTAAAATTAATTATGAGATTATAATGCCATTTAAAGCGAGTAATAAAGCTTTTAAAGGCTTGGATGGCTATACATAGAATTTTCTTCCCAATGAATGGCTTTTGCATCACGTTTCTTAAAGTAGATATTCCTAAAGCAGACAATGGATAGCTTTTGCATTACAATTCCTAAAGCAGACATTCAATTATAATATATTTTAATCAAAAATGTAAAAAAATTCACTTAAAATTAATTATGAGATTACA
>NW_018397302.1:160927-161591 GCF_002168275.2 Theobroma umbraticum
AAGCGAGTAATAAGGCTTTGGAAAACATGGGTGAATATAAATAGACTTTTCATGCCAATGAATAGCTTTTTCTTTACATTTCTCAAACCAGATATTCAAATATAATCACTTTTAACCAAAAATGTTAAATAATTAAACTCAGAATCAGTAATGAGATTATAAAGCCAATTAAAGTGAGTAACTATAAATGAACTTTCTTGACAATGGATGGCTTTTGGATCACATTTCTTAAAGCAAACATTCAGTTATTATATATTTTAACAAAAAATGTAAAAAATAATTGAGCTTAATATCAATTATGAGATTATAAAACTATGCAACGCGAATAATAAGGCTTTAGAAGGCATGGATGACTATAAATGGACTTTTCTTCCCAATCAATAACTTTTTCTTCACATTTCCCAATGCAGACAGTCAAATATAATTTATTTTCATAAAAAAGTAAAACAATTCAACTTAAAATCAATTATGGGATTATAAGACCATTGAAAGAGAGTAATAAGGCTTTCAATAGCTTGGGTGGCTATATATGGACTTTTCCTACCAATCGATGGCTTTTGCATCACGTTTCCTGAAGCAGACATTCAATTAGAATATACTTTAACGAAAAATGTAAAAACATTCAACTTAAAATCAAATATGAGATCATAAAACCATTTAAAGT
>NW_018397302.1:161601-162251 GCF_002168275.2 Theobroma umbraticum
GCTTTGGAAGGCTTGGGTGGCTATAAATAGACTTTTCTTATCAATGAATGGCTTTTTCTTCATGTATGCCAAGGTAGACATTCAAATATAATCTGTCACCACAAAAAATGTAAAATAACTCAACGTAAAATCAGTAATGAGATTATAAAACCATTTAAAGCAAGTAATAAAGCTTTGGAAGGCATGGGTAACTATAAATGGACTTTTCTTGCCAATAGATAGCTTTTGCATCATGTTTCCTGAAGTAGACATTCAATTATAATATATTTTAATGACAAATTTAAAAAAATTCAACTTGAAATCAAATATGAGATCATAAAACCATTTAAAGTGATTAATAAGGCTCTAAAAGGCTTGGGTGGCTATAAATGGACTTTTCTTGTCAATGAGTGTCTTTTTCTTCATGTTTGCTAAGAAAGACATTCAAATATAATCTCTTGACACCAAAAATGTAAAATAATTCAACATAAAATCAGTAATGTGATTACAAAACCATTTAAGGCCAGTACTAAGGCTTTATAAAGCATGGGTAACTATAAATGGACTTTTCTTGCCAATCGATAGCTTTTGCATCACGTTTCTTGAAGCAGACATTCAAGTATAATATGTTTTAAACAAAAATGTAAAAAAAATTCAGCTTAAAATCAATT
>NW_018397302.1:162261-162956 GCF_002168275.2 Theobroma umbraticum
AAAACCATTTAAAGTGAGTAATAAGGCTTTAGAATGCATAGGTGAATATAAATGGACTTTTCTTACCAAGGAACGGGTTTTTCTTCACGTTTCTAGAGGTAGACATTCAAATATAATCTGTTTTAATCAAAACTGCAAAAACAATTCAACTTAAAATCAATAATGAGATTATAAAACCATTTAAAGCTAGTATTAAGGCTTTGAAATGCATAAGTGAATATAAATAGACTTTTCATGCCAATGAATGGCTTTTTCTTCATGTTTCCTAAGGCAAACACTCAATTATAGTTTGTTTTAACTAAATATATAAAATAATTCAACTGAAAATCAATTATGAGATTATAAGACCATTTAAAGCTAGTAATAAGGCTTTCAATAGCTTGGGTGGCTATACATATACTTTTCTTGCCAATGGATAACTTTTGCATGATGTTTTCTAAAGCAGACATCTAATTATAATATATTTTAATAAAAAATGTAAAAAAATTTGACTTAAAATCAAATGTGAGATCATAAAATCATTTAAAGCAATTAATAAGGCTTTGAAAGGGCTGTGAAGCTATAAATAGACTTTTCTTGTCAATAAATGACTTTTTTTTTACGTCTATAAAGGTAGACATTCAAATATAATCTGTTGGCACCAAAAATGTAAAACAATTCAATGTAAAATCAGTAATGAGATTATAAAACCATTT
>NW_018397302.1:162966-163058 GCF_002168275.2 Theobroma umbraticum
ATAAGGCTTTAAAAGGCATGGGTAACTATAAATGGACTTTTCTTGTCGATGGATAGCTTTCGCATTACGCTTCCTAAAACAGACATTCAATT
>NW_018397302.1:163068-163284 GCF_002168275.2 Theobroma umbraticum
TTAACCAAAAATGTAAAAAAATTCATCTTAAAATCAATTATGAGATTAAAAAACAATTTAAAGTGAGTAAAAAGGCTTTGAAATGTATAGGTGAATATAAATGGACTTTTCTTGCCAATGAACGGGTTTTTCTTCATGTTTTTGGAGGCAGACATTAAAATATAATCTATTTTAACCAAAAATGTAAAAAAATTCAACTTAAAATCAATAATGAGA
>NW_018397302.1:163460-163666 GCF_002168275.2 Theobroma umbraticum
AATGTGAAAAAATTCAACTTAAAATCAATTATGAGAGTATAAGACCATTTAAAGGGAGTAATAAGGCTTTCAATGGCTTGGGTGGCTATATATGGGCTTTTCTTGTCAATGGATGGCTTTTGCATCACATTTGCTAAAACAGACATTCAATTATAATATATTTTAACCAAAAAAGTTAAAAAATTTAACTTAAAATCAATTATGAG
>NW_018397302.1:163676-163816 GCF_002168275.2 Theobroma umbraticum
CATTTAAAGTGAGAAATAAGGCTTTCAAAGGCTTGAGTGACTATAATAAACTTTTCTTGCCAATGGATGGCATTTGAGTCATGTTTTCTGAAGCAGACATTCAATTGTAATATATGTTAACCAAAAATGTAAAAACATTC
>NW_018397302.1:163826-165399 GCF_002168275.2 Theobroma umbraticum
CAATTATGAGATTATAAAACTATTAAAAACGAGTAATAAGGCTTTAGAAGGCATGGGTCACTATAAATGGACTTTTCTTGCAAATGAGTGGTTTTTGCTCATGTTTCATGAGGTAGACATTCAATTATAATATATTTTATCTAAAAATATAAAACAATTCAACTTAAAATCAATTACGAGATCCTAAAACCATTTGAAGCAAGTAATAAGGCTTTTAAAGGTTAGAGAGACTATAAATGGACTTTTCTTGCCAATGAATGGCTTGCGCATCACATTTTCAAAAGCAGACATTCAATTACACTATATGTTATCCAAAAATGTAAAAAAAGTCAACTTAAAATGAATTATGAGATTATAAAACTATTTAAAGCTAGTAACAAGGCTTTAGAACGCATGGGTGACTATCAATAGACTTTTCTTGCCAATGAATGATTTTTTCTTCACGTTTCTTGAGGTAGACATTCAAGTATAAATTTTTTTCACCAAAAATGTAAAAAAATTTAACTTAAAATTAATAATAATATTATAAAACCATTTAAAGCAAGTAATAAAGCTTTGGAAGGCATGGGTGACTATCAATGGACTTTTCATGCCAATCGATGGCTTTTGCATCACATTTCCTAAAGCAAACATTTAGTTATCATATATTTTAATAAACAATGTAAAAAAATTCAACTTAAAATCAATTATGACATCATAAAATCATTTAAAGCAAGTAATAAGGCTTGAAAGGTATAGGTGACTATAAATGGACTTTTCTTACCAATTAATATCTTTTTCTTCACGTTTCTCAAGGCAGACAATCAAATATAATCTGTTTGCACCAAAAACGTAAACAGTTCAACTTAAAATCTGTAAGAGATTATAAAACTATTTAAAATGAGTAATAAGGTTTTGAAAGGTATGGGTGATTATAAATAGACTTTTCTCGTCAGTGGATGGCTTTTATATCATGTTTTCTAAAACAGACATTTAATAATAATATATTTTAACCATAAAAGTAAAAAAATTCAACTTAAAATTAATTATGGGGTTATAAAACCATTTAAAGCGAGTGATAAGGCTTTAAAATGCATGGCTGAATATAAATGGACTTTTCTTGCCAATGAATGGGTTTTCCTTCACGTTTCTAAAGGTAAACATTTAAATATAATCTGTTTTAACCAAAACTGTAAAAAAATTCAACTTAAAATCAATAATGAGATTATAAAACCATTTAAAGCAGGCAATAAGGATTTGGAATGCATGGATGAATAGAAATGGACTTTTTTTACCAATGAATGGCTTTTTCTTCATGTTTTTTGAGGCAAACACTCAATTATAATCTTTTTTAATCAAAAAAGTAAAAATATTTATCCTAAAATCAATTATGACATTATAAGACCATTTAAAGCGAGTAATAAGGCTTTCAATGGCTTGGGTGGCAATACATGGACTTTTCCCAGTAATGGATGGCTTTTTCATCATGTTTCTTAAAGCAAACATTTAATTATAATATATTTTACCATAAAAATAAAAGAATTCAACTTAAATTAATTATGGGTTTATAAAACCATTTAAAGCGAGTAATAAG
>NW_018397302.1:165409-166239 GCF_002168275.2 Theobroma umbraticum
GCATGGGTGAATATAAATGGACTTTTCTTGCCAATAAATGAGTTTTTCTTCATATTTCTAGAGGCAGACGTTCAAATATAATCTGTGTTAACCCAAAATGTAAAAAAATTCATTTTAAAATCAATAATGAGTGTATAAAACCATTTAAAGTGAGTAATAAGGCTTTGGAATGCATGAATGAATATAAATGAACTTTTCTTATCAATGAATAGCTTTTTCTTTATGTTTCCTAAGGCAAACACTCAATTATAATCTGATTTAACCAAAATTGTGAAAAATTCAACTTAAATTCAATTATGAGATTATAAAACCATTTAAAGCAATTAATAAGACTTTCAAAGGCATGAGTGGCTATAAATGGACTTTTCTTGTCAATGAATGGCTTTTTCTTCATGTCTACCAAGGTAGATATTTAAATATAATCTGTTGGCACCAAAAATGTAAAACAATTCAAAGAAAATTAGTAATAAAATTAAAAAACCATTCAAAGTGAGTAATAAGGCTTTGAAAAGCATGGGTGACTATAAAATGGACTTTTCTTGTCAATGAGCGGCTTTTTCTTTATGTTTCATGAGACAGACATTCAATTATAATATATTTTAGCTAAAAATGTAAAAGAACTCAACTTAAGATCAATTATGAGATTTTAAAACCATTTGAAGCGAATAATAAGGCTTTCAAAGGCTAAGGTGGCTATAAATAGACTTTTTTTACCAATGGATGGCTTTTACATCACATTCCTAAAGCAAACATTCAATTACACTATATTTTATCCAAAAATGTAAAAATAATTCAACTTAAAATCACTTATGAGATTATAAAACTATTTA
>NW_018397302.1:166249-166565 GCF_002168275.2 Theobroma umbraticum
TAAGGCTTTTGAAGGCATGGGTTACTATAAATGGACTTTTCCTATCAATGAATGGCTATTTCTTCTTGTTTCCTAAGACAAATATTCAATTGTGATATATTTGAACCAAAAATGTAAAAAATTTAACTTAAAGTCAAGAATGGGATTATAAATCATTTAAAGCGGGTAATAAGTCTTTGAAAGGCACGAGTGACTATAAATGGACTTTTCTTAATAATTAATGACTTTTCCTTCATGCTTCCTAAGGCAAACACTGGACTATAATCTATTTTTACCAAAAATGTTAAAATAATCAACTTAAAATCAATTATGAGAT
>NW_018397302.1:166575-166969 GCF_002168275.2 Theobroma umbraticum
TTTAAAGCGAGTAATAAGGCTTCCAAAGGCTTGGGTGAATATAAATGGACTTTTTTTGGTGATGGAAGGCTTTTGCATCATGTTCATTGAAGCAGACATTCAATTATAGTATATTTTAAACTAAAATTGTTAAAAAAATTCATCTTAAAATCAATTTTGAGATTATAAAACCATTCAAAACGTGTAATATGGCTTTAGAAGGCATGTGTGACTCTAAATGAAATTTTCTTGCCAAAGAACGGCTTTGTCTTCAAGTTTCCTGAGGCTAACATTCAAATATAATCTGTTTAACAAAAAAATACAAAAAAATTTAACTTAAAATCAATTATAAGATTGTAAGATCATTTAAAGCGAGTAATAAGGCTTTCAAAGGCTTGGGTGACTATAAATAGAC
>NW_018397302.1:167069-167318 GCF_002168275.2 Theobroma umbraticum
TAAACTCTTATGATCCATATATATTTCAAAGCTTTCACCGTATAGGTAATAACGCCAAATTTTTAAGGCAAATACTATCATTGCCACCTCCAAGTCATGGGTGTTGGGTGAGGGATGATCATGCATCAAATACAAATAAGTGCAGTGAAAATAAATTTAAAACTAAATTACGCCTCACTTTCCTAGGATCTTTTATATGCTGAATTGAGTACGAAATTAAATTACAAATAAAATATATATGTATGATCA
>NW_018397302.1:167334-167453 GCF_002168275.2 Theobroma umbraticum
ATAACAAAGGTTGATGAATCTTTTGTTAAACCACCGATTTGCCTTCAAAAAGCTGAACCACCTCAGCCCGGTTGTTGCACACCAAAGCTGTCCAAGGAATCCTTATGCAGCCTCTAATG
>NW_018397302.1:167463-167635 GCF_002168275.2 Theobroma umbraticum
CAAAGATGAGTTTCATAAACTCATAATCCACACAAAATTCTAGGGCTGAAAAGGAATCAAGTGAATGAAAACTATTTTTCTCCATACAAGGAACTGCAAAAAAAAAAGGTTTCTAATCTGCCGTTCCTTTCTTTTTCAGCCTTTTCTCCCTTATTTTGTTTGGAGGCTATAG
>NW_018397302.1:167728-167881 GCF_002168275.2 Theobroma umbraticum
ACAATTTAATTAAGTCCTTAAGAAGCCCAATTAACTTAATTATTTAATTTAATCCATTAGGCCCAATAACTTAATTAAACAAATTAATTAATTACGCTCAATAACTTGATTAAACAAATTTAATCAATTAGGCCCAATAACTTGATTAAATAA
>NW_018397302.1:168322-168420 GCF_002168275.2 Theobroma umbraticum
AGACCAAGATTGGGATCTAGCAATCTATCATGGCCACCCAAATGTTAGAAGAGTCAAGATGGCTTGACTCAACCTTTCAGTGATCAGCCTTTCAGTGT
>NW_018397302.1:168430-168515 GCF_002168275.2 Theobroma umbraticum
CTCATCATATATCCCGGAGATGATAAGAGCATGGTGTAATGTCTACTCTTATTGATCTTCATATTCGTTCTTAAAGTTTGATCAT
>NW_018397302.1:168525-168596 GCF_002168275.2 Theobroma umbraticum
AAGACTTATGAAACTCCTTTCATAATCCTCAACTCGCCTTGGCTAAGGACTTCAATAAGCTAATATCAACC
>NW_018397302.1:168606-168681 GCF_002168275.2 Theobroma umbraticum
AGGATATGTCCCCTGCATCACTTGGGGTGATGATTCCTGTCAGTTAAAATTATACTATGCAAGTATACGTATCGA
>NW_018397302.1:168691-168772 GCF_002168275.2 Theobroma umbraticum
TATTAGCAAGCAGAGTATCGATCCTATAGGAAATTGATCTAAAATTTTACTATGTACTAAAATTAGAACAATTTAGTTTTA
>NW_018397302.1:168872-169380 GCF_002168275.2 Theobroma umbraticum
AAAAGCCTTATTACTCGCTTTAAATGGTTTTATAATCTCATTATTGATTTTAAGATGAATTTTTTTACATTTTTGGTGTAAACAAATTATATTTGAATGTCTGGCTTAGGAAACGTAAAGAAAAAGCATTTCATTCACAAGAAAAGTCCATTTATAGTCACCCATGCATTCTAAAGCTTTATTATGAGCTTTAAATGGCTTTATAATCTCACAATTAATTTTATGTTGAATGTTTTTACATTTTTGGATAAAATATAGAGTAATTGAGTGTCTACATTAGGAAACGTGGTGCAAAAGCGATCCATTGGTAAGAAAAGTCTACGCATAGCCACCCAAGCCTTTGAAAGCTCTATTACTCGCTTTAAATGGCCTCATAATCTCATAATTGATTTTAAGTTTTATTTTTTTTTGGTTAAAACAGATTATATTTGAGTGTTTACCTTCGGAAACATGAAGAAAAAGTCATTCATTGGCAAGAAAGGTCCATTTATATTCACCCATGCATTCC
>NW_018397302.1:169390-169935 GCF_002168275.2 Theobroma umbraticum
TACTCGCTTTAAATGGTTTTATAAACTTATTATTGATTTTAAGCTGAATTTTTATACATGTTTGTTAAAATAGATTATATTTGAATGTCTGCCTCTAGAAATGTGAAGAAAAACTCATTTATTGGCAAGAAAAGTCTATTTATATTCACCCATGCATTCCAAAGCCTTATTACTCACTGTAAATGGTTTTATAACCCCATAATTAATTTTGAGTTGAATTTTTTTACTTTTACGGTTAAAATATATTTTAATTAAATATCTGCTTCAAGAAACTTGATACAAAAGCTATCCATTGATGAGAAAAGTCCATGTATTGTCACCCAAGCCATTGAAAGCCTTCTTATTCGTTTTAAATAGTCTTATACTATCATTATTGATTTTAACATGAATACTTTTATTTTTTTGGTTAAAATAGATTATAATTGAGTGTTTGCCTCATGAAACATGAAGAAAAAGCCATTCATTGGCAAGAAAAGTCCATTTATATTCACCTATGCGTTCTAAAGTCTTATTACTCGCTTTAAATAGTTTTATAATCTCATTAT
>NW_018397302.1:169945-170435 GCF_002168275.2 Theobroma umbraticum
TTGAATTTTTTTACATTTTTGGTTAAAACAGATTATATTTGAACGTATGCCTCCAAAAATGTGAAGAAAATCTAATTTTTTGGCAAGAAAAGTCTATTTATATTCACCCATGCATTCTAAAGCCTTATTACTCACTTTAAATGGTTCTATAATCTTATAATTGACTTTAAGTTAAATTTTTTTATATTTTTTATTCAAATATATTATAATTGAATGTCTGTCTTGGAAAACGTGATGATAAAGCCATCCATTACTACAAAAAATCCATTTATAGCCACCCATGGCTTCTAAAGCCCTATTACTCACTTTAAATTGTTCTATAATCTTATAATTAATTTTAAGTTAAATTGTTTTGCATTTTTGGTTAAAATAGATAATATTTGAGTGTTTCTCTCAGGAAACATAAAGAAAAAGTCATTCATTGGTAATAAAAGTCTATTTGTAGTCACTCATGCTTTCAAAAGCCTTATTGCTCGCTTTAAATGGTTTT
>NW_018397302.1:170445-170797 GCF_002168275.2 Theobroma umbraticum
TATTGATTTTAAGTTGAATTTTTTTACATTTTTGTTGTAAACAAATTATATTTGAATGTTTGGCTCAGGAAACATGAAGAACAAGCTATTCATTCGTAGGAAAAGTCCACTTATAATCATTCATGCATTCTAAAGACTTATTATTATCTTGAAATAGTTTTATAGTCTCATAATTAATTTTATATTAAATTTTTTTACTTTTTTGGATAAAATATATGTAATTAAATGTTTTCTTTAGGAAACATGATGCAAAAGCCATCCATTGGTAAGAAAAGTCCATTTATAGTCTCCCTAGCCTCTGAAAGTCTTATTACTCACTTTAAATGGTCTTATAATCTCATAATTCATTTTA
>NW_018397302.1:170807-170918 GCF_002168275.2 Theobroma umbraticum
TTTTATATTTTTGGTTAAAACATATTATAATTGAGTGTTTTCCTTAGGAAACATTAAAGAAAAACCATTCATTGGCAAAACAAGTCCATTTATATTCACCCATGCATTCCA
>NW_018397302.1:170928-171272 GCF_002168275.2 Theobroma umbraticum
ACTCACTTTAAATGGTTTTATAAACTCATTATTCATTTTAAGTTGACTTTTTTTACATTTTTAGTTAGAACAGATTATATTTAAATGTTTGCCTCTGGAACATGAAGAAAAACTCATTCATTAGGAAGAAAAGTCCATTTATATTCACCCATACATTCCAAAGCCTTATTACTCACTTTAAATAATTTTATAACCCCATAATTAATTCTAAGTTGAAGTGTTTTACTTTTATGGTTAAAATATATTATAATTGAATATTTGCTTCAGGAAACATGATGCAAAAGCCCTCCATCGGTGAGAAAAGTCCATGTATTGCCACTCAAGCCATTGAAAGCCTTATTACT
>NW_018397302.1:171282-171806 GCF_002168275.2 Theobroma umbraticum
GGTCTTATAATCTCATAATTGATATTAAGTTAAATTGTTTTATATTTTTTGTTAAAACATATTATAATTGAGTGTTTACTTTAGGAAACATGAAGAAAAAGCTATTCATTGGCAAGAAAAGTCCATTTATACTCACCCATGCATTCCAAAGCCTTATTACTCGCTTTAAATAGTTTTATAACCATAATTGATTTAAGTTAAATTTTTTTACATTTTTTGTTAAAATATATTATAATTGAATGTTTGTTTTAGGAAACGTGATGTAAAAGCTATTCATTGGCAATAAAAGTCTATTTATATTCACCTATGCCTTCCAAAACCTTATTACTCACTTTAAATCGTTTTATAATCTCCTTACTGATATTAAGTTGAATTGTTTTAGATTTCTGTTGAAAACAGATTATATTTGAATGTCTGCCTTGAGAAACATGTAGAAAAAGCCATTCATTGGTAAGAAAAGTCCATTTATAGTCACCCATGCCTTTATAAGCCTTATTACTTGCTTTAAATGATTTTATAATGTC
>NW_018397302.1:171816-171963 GCF_002168275.2 Theobroma umbraticum
TTAAGTTAAATTTTTTTACATTTTTTATTAAAATCTATGATAATTGAATGTTTGCTTTAGGAAACGTGATGCAAAAGCTATCCATTGTCAAGAAAAGTCAATTTTTAGCCTCCCTAGCCTTTGAAAGCCTTATTACTCGCTTTAAAT
>NW_018397302.1:171973-172546 GCF_002168275.2 Theobroma umbraticum
TCTCATAATTGATTTTAAGTTGATTTTTTTTGCATTTTAGGTAAAATATATTTTAATTGAATTTCTGCCTCATGAAACGTGAGCAAAAAGCTACTCATTTGCAAGAAAAGTCTATTTATAGTCACCTATACCTTCTAAAGCCCTATTACTCGCTTTTAATGGTTTTATAATCTCATAATTAATTTTAAGTCAAATGTTTTTACATTTTGAATTAAAATATATTATGATTGAATGTTTGCTTCAAAAAATGTGATTCAAATGCGATCCATTAGCAAGAAAAGTTCATTTATGGTCACCTAAGCCTTTGAAAGCCTTATTACTCACTTTAAATGGTTTTATAATTTCATAATTGATTTTAAGTTAAATTTTTTGACATTTTTTATTAAAATATATTATAATTGAATGTCTGCTTTAGGAAACATGATGCAAAAGTTATCCATTGGTTACTCATGCCTTCCAAAGCCTTATTACTTGCTTTAAATCGTTTTATAATCTCATTACTGTTTTCAGGTTGAATTGTTTTACATTTTTTATGAAAACAGATTATATTTGATTGTCTGCCTTAGAAAACGT
>NW_018397302.1:172556-172789 GCF_002168275.2 Theobroma umbraticum
CCATTCATTGGTAAGAAAAGTCCATTTATAGCCACCCATGCCTTCCAAAGCCTTATTAATTGCTTTAAATGGTTTTATGATCCCATATTTGATTTTGAGTTAAATTTTTTTACATTTTTCATTACAATATATTACAATTAAATGTTTGGTTTAGGAAACATGATGCAAAAGTCATTCATTGGCAAGAAAAGTCCATATATAGCTAGTTAAGCCATTGAAAGCCTTATTACTCG
>NW_018397302.1:172799-172893 GCF_002168275.2 Theobroma umbraticum
TCTTATAATCTCATAATTGATTTTAAATTGAATATTTTACTTTTTTTGTTAAAACATATTATAATTGAGTGTTTGCCTTAGGAAACATGAAGAA
>NW_018397302.1:172903-173646 GCF_002168275.2 Theobroma umbraticum
ATTGGCAAGAAAAGTCTATTTATATTTACCTATGTATTCCAAAGCTTTATTACTCACTTTAAATGGTTTTGTAATCTCATTATTGATTTTAAGTTGAATTTTTTTACATTTTAAGTCAAAATATATTATATTTAAATATCTGCCTTTAGAAACTTAAAGAAAAACTAATTTATTGGCAACAAAAATCTATTTATATTAGCGCCTACATTCTAAAGCCTTATTACTCACTTGAAATGGTTTTATAATCTCATAATTGATTTTAAGCTGAATTATTGTACTTTTTTGGTTAAAATATGTTACAATTGAATGTCTATTTTAGGAAACGTGATGCAAAAGCTATCCATTGACAAAAAAAGTCCATTTATTCTCATGCCTTCTAAAGCCTTATTACTTGCTTTAAATGGTTTATAATCTCATTACTATTTTCAAGTTGAATTATTTTTCATTTTTGGTGAAAACAGATTATATTTAAATGTCTTCCTTAGGAAACATATAGAAAAAGCTATTCATTAGCAAGAAAAGTCTATTTATAGCCACCCATACCTTCTAAAGCCCTATTAATCGCTTTAAATTGTTTTATGATCTTACACATGATTTTAAATTAAGTTTTTTATATTTTTATTAAAATATATTATAATTGAATGTCTGCTTCAAGAAACGTGATACAAAAGCCATCCATTGATGAGAAAAGTCTATGTATATCCACCCAAGCCTTTGAAAGCCTTATTACTCGCTTTAAATGG
>NW_018397302.1:173656-173773 GCF_002168275.2 Theobroma umbraticum
TCATAATTGATTTTAAGTTGAATTGTTTTACATTTTTTATGAAAATAGATTATATTTGAATATCTACCTTGGGAAATGTGAAGAAAAAGCCATTCATTGGCAAGAAAAGTCCATTTA
>NW_018397302.1:173783-174535 GCF_002168275.2 Theobroma umbraticum
TGCCTTTCAAAGCCTTATTACTTGCTTTAAATGGTTTTATAATCTCATAACTGATATTAAGTTGATTTTTTTTTACATTTTTAGTTAAAATATATTATAACTGAATGTTTGCTTTATGAAATGTGATGCAAAAGCCATCCCTTGGCAAGAAAGTCCATTTATAGTCACCAATGTCTTTCAAAGCCTTATTACTCACTTTAATGGTTTTGTAATCTCATTACTGATTTTAAGTTTAATTATTTTACATTTTTTATTAAAACAGATTATATTTGAATGTCTGCATTGAGAAATGTAAAGAAAAAGTCATTCCATGGCAAGAAAAGTCCATTTATATTCACACATACCTTCCAAAGCGTAATTACTTGCTTTAAATGATTTTGTAATCTCAGAATTGATTTTAAATTGGAGTTTTTTACATTTTTTCTTAAAATATATTATAATTGAATGTTTGCTTTAGGAATTATGATGCAAAAGTTATCTATTGGCAAGAAAAGTCCATTTACTGTAACCCAAGCCTTTGAAAACCTTATTACTCAGTTTAAATGGTTTTGTAATATCATAATTGATTTTAAGTTGACTTTTTTTAGTGTTTTGATTAAATATATTATAATTGAGTGTCTGCTTTAAAAAAGGTGATGCAAAAGCCATCCATTGGCAAGAAAAGAATATGTATAGCCACCTAAGCTTTTGAAAGCCTTATTAATTGCTTTAAATGGATTTATAATTTTATAATTGATTTTAAGTTGAATTTT
>NW_018397302.1:174545-175182 GCF_002168275.2 Theobroma umbraticum
TTTATTAAAATATATTATAATTGAATATCTACCTTAGGAAATGTGATGTATAAGCCAACCATTGACAAGAAAAGTCTATTTATAGTTGCTCATTCCTTTTAAAGCTGTATTACTCGCTTTAAATTATTTTATAATCTTATAATTGATTTTAAGTTGATTTTTTTTACTTTTTTAGTAAAAATATATCATAACTGAATTTCTGCTTGAAGAAACATGAAGAAAAAGCCATTCATTGGCAAGAAAAGTCCATTTATTGCCACCCACGCCTTCCAAAGTATTATTACTCGCTTTAAATGGTTTTATAATCTCATAATTAAGTTTAAGGTGAATTAGTTTTTACTTTTTTGGTTAAAATATATTATAATTCAATGTCTGCTTTAGGAAACATGAAGAAAAAAACTGTCCACACTAAGAAAAGTCTATGTATAGTCACTCAAGCCTTTGAAAGCCTTATTACTCAGTTTAAATGGTTTTATAATCTCATAATTGACTTTAAGTTAAGGGTTTTTAAATTTTTGTTAAAACAGATTGTAATTGAAAGTTTTCTTTGGAAAACATGAAGAAAAAACCATTTATTGGCAAGAAAAGTCCATTTATAGTCAGCGATGCCTTGTAAAGCCTTATTGCTCATTTTAAA
>NW_018397302.1:175192-175356 GCF_002168275.2 Theobroma umbraticum
ATCTCATAATTGATTTTAAGTTTGATTTTTTTACTTTTTTTGTTAAAATATATTGTAATTGAATGTGTGCTTCAAGAAATATGATGCAAAAGTCATCTATTAGCAACAAAAGTCCATTTATATTCAACTAAGCCATTGAAAGCCTTATTACTCACTTTAAATGA
>NW_018397302.1:175366-175531 GCF_002168275.2 Theobroma umbraticum
TCATAATTGATTTTAAGTTGAATTGTTTTGCACTTTTCATAAAAACAGATGATAATTATGTGTTTGCCTTAGGAAACATGTAGAAAAAGCCATTCATTGGCTAGAAAAGTCCATTTATAGTCATGCATGCCTTCCAAAGCTTTATTACTCGCTTTAAAAGGTTTT
>NW_018397302.1:175541-175679 GCF_002168275.2 Theobroma umbraticum
TATTGATTTTAAGTTGAATTTTTTATATTTTTTGTTAAAACAAATTATATTTAAGTGTCTACCTCAGGAAACGTGAAGCAAAAGCCATTCACTGGTAAGAAAAGTCCATTTATAGTCACCCAAGCCTTTGAAAGCCTT
>NW_018397302.1:175689-175999 GCF_002168275.2 Theobroma umbraticum
TTAAATAGTTTTATAATATCATAATTCATTTTAAGATGAATTGTTTTACATTTTTGGTTAAAACAGATTATATTTGAAAGTCTACTTAGAGAAACGTAAAGAAAAAGCCATTGATTGATAAGAAAAGTTCATTTATAGTCGCTCATGCCTTTGAAATCCTTATTACTCACATTAAATAATTTTATAATTTATAATTAATTTTAAGTTAAATTTTTTATATTTTTGGTTAAAATATATTATAATTGAATGTCTGCTTAAGGAAACGTGATGCAAAAGCCATCCATTGGAAAGAAAAGTCTATTTATAGTCA
>NW_018397302.1:176009-176258 GCF_002168275.2 Theobroma umbraticum
TGAAAGCCTTATTACTCGCTTTAAATGGTTTTACAATCTTATAACCGATTTTAAGTCAAAATGTTTTTCACATTTTTAGTTAAAACAGATAATATTTGAATGTCTACCTTGAGAAATGTGAAAAAAAGTCATTCATTGGTAAGAAAAGTCTATTTATAGTTATCTAATCCTTTGAAAGCCTTATTACTCCTTTTAAATGGTTTTATAATCACATAATCGATTTTAAGATGAATCTTTTTTCATTTTTGG
>NW_018397302.1:176268-176403 GCF_002168275.2 Theobroma umbraticum
TTATATTTGAATGTCTACCTTGAGAAACGTAAAGAAAAAGCCATTCATTGGTAAAAAAAGTCTATTTATAGTTATCTAATCCTTTGAAAGCCTTATTACTCCCTTTAAACGGTTTTATAATCACATAATCGATTT
>NW_018397302.1:176413-176714 GCF_002168275.2 Theobroma umbraticum
CTTTTTTCATTTTTGGTTAAAACAAATTATATTTGAATGTTTGTCTTGAGAAACAGAAAGAAAAAGCCATTCATTAACAAGAAAAGTCCAATTATAGTCACCCATGCTTTTGAAATCCTTATTACTCGCTTGAAATGGTTTTATAATTTCACAATTAATTTCAAGAAGAATTTTTTATATTTTTGGTTAAACTATACTATAATTGAATGTCTGCTTCAGAAAACGTGAGGCAAACGCCATCCATTGGCAAAAAAAGTCTATTTATAGTCTTTCAAGCCTTTGAAAGCCTTATTACTCGCTT
>NW_018397302.1:176724-176865 GCF_002168275.2 Theobroma umbraticum
TATAATCTCATAATTGATGTTAAGTTGAGTTTTTTTGTACTTTTTATTAAAACAGATTATATTTGAATGTCAGCCTTATGAAACGTGAAGTAAAAGCCATTCATTGGCAAGAAAAGTCCATTTATAGTCACCCAAGCCTTT
>NW_018397302.1:176875-177203 GCF_002168275.2 Theobroma umbraticum
TTACTCCCTTTAAATAGTTTTATAATATCATAATTCATTTTAAGATGAATCGTTTTACATTTTTGGTTAAAACAGATTATATTTGAAAGTCTACTTCGAGAAACGTAAAGAAAAAGCCATTGATTGATAAGAAAAGTCCATTTATAGTCGCTCATACCTTTGAAATCCTTATTACTCACCTTAAATAATTTTATAATTAATTTTAAGTTAAATTTTTTTATATTTTTGGTTAAAATATATTATAACTGAATATCTGCTTAAGGAAACGTGATGTAAAAGCCATCCATTGGAAAGAAAAGTCTATTTATAGTCACCCAAGCCTTTGAAA
>NW_018397302.1:177303-177452 GCF_002168275.2 Theobroma umbraticum
AAAATATAAAAAAATTCAACTTAAAATTAATTAAGAGATTATAAAACCATTTAATAAACCATTTAAATTAACTAAAAATGTAAAAAAATTCAACCTAAAAATAATTTTGAGATTATAAAAACATTCAAAGCAAGTAATAAGGCTTTAGA
>NW_018397302.1:177462-177603 GCF_002168275.2 Theobroma umbraticum
GACTATAAATGGACTTTTCTTGGGAATGAATGGTTTTTTCTTTACGTTTCCTGAGGTTGACATTCAAATATAATTTGTTTTAACAAAAAATTCAAAAAAATTCAACTTAAAATCAATTATGAGATCATAAGACCATTTAAA
>NW_018397302.1:177613-177719 GCF_002168275.2 Theobroma umbraticum
AGGCTTTCAAAGGCTTGAGTGACTATAAATAGACTTTTCATGCCAATGCATGGTAGAAGCAAGCATTTAGTTATAATATATTTTAACCAAAAATGTAAAAAAATTA
>NW_018397302.1:177729-177803 GCF_002168275.2 Theobroma umbraticum
CAATTATAAGATTATAAAACTATTTAGAGCAAGTAATAAGGCTTCTAAAGGCATGAGTGACTATAAATGGACTT
>NW_018397302.1:177813-178067 GCF_002168275.2 Theobroma umbraticum
TGAATGGCTTTTTCTTCTTGTTTCTCAAGGCAAACATTCAAATATAACCTGTTTTAACAAAAAATGTAAGAACATTTAACTTGAAATCAATTATGAGATTATAAAACTATTTAAGGTGACTAATAAGGCTTTCAAAGGCTTGGATGACTATAAATGGACTTATCTTGCAAATAAATGGGTTTTTCTTCATGTTTCTCGAGACAAGCATTCAAATACTATCCGCTTTAATCAAAAATGTAAAAACATTCAACTTA
>NW_018397302.1:178077-178967 GCF_002168275.2 Theobroma umbraticum
TGAGATTATAAAACTATTTAAAATAAGTAATAACGCATTTAAAGGCTTGGGTGACTATAAATGGACTTTCTTGTCAATGAATGACTTTTTTTTCACTTTCCCAATATAGACATTCAAATATTATTTGTTTTAACCAAAAATACAAAAACATTCAAATGAAAATCAATTATGAGATTATAAAACCATTGAAAGTGAGTTATAAGGCTTTCAAAGGCTTAAGTGACTCTAAATAGACTTTTCTTGACAATGGATGGCTTTTGCATCATGTTTCTTGAAGTAGACATTTAATTATAATACATTTTAACAAACAATGTAAAAGAATTCAACTTAAAATCAATTGTGAGATTGTAAAACTATTTAAAGCTAGTAATAAGACTTTAGAACACATAAGTGACTATAAATGGACTTTTCTTACTAATGAATGACTTTTTCTTCATGTTACCTGAGGCAGACATTCAAATATAATTTTTTTTACCAAAAGTGTAAAAAAGTGCAACTTAAAATTAATAATGAGATTATAAAACCATTTAAAGCAAGTAATAAAGCTTAGAAAGGTATGGGTGACTATAAATAGACTTTTCATGTCAGTAGATGGCTTTTGCATCATGTTCCCTAAAGCAAACATTCAGTTGTAATATATTTTAACCTAAAACATAAAAAATATTCAACTTAAAATCAATTATGAGATCAAAAAACCATTTAGAGCGAGTAATACGGCTTTACAAGGCATGGGTGATCAGAAATGGACTTTTCTTATCAATTAATGGCTTTTTCTTCACGTTTCTTGAGCCAGACATTCAAATATAATATGTTTGCATCAAAAATATAAAACAATTCAACTTAAAATCGGTAATGAGTTTATAAAACTATTTAAAGTGAGTAATAAGGCT
>NW_018397302.1:178977-182154 GCF_002168275.2 Theobroma umbraticum
TGGGTGACTATAAATGGACTTTTCTTGTCAATGGATAGCTTTTGTATCACGTTTCCTAAAGCAGACATTCAACTCTAATATATTTTAACAAAAAATATAAAAATGTTTAACTTAAAATCAATTATGAAATTATAAAACTATTTAAAGCGAGTAATAAGGCTTTGGAATACATGGATGAATATAAATGGACTTTTCTTTCCAATGAATGAGCTTTTCTTCACGTTTTCAAGGGCAAACGTTCAAATATAATCTGTTTTAACTAAAATATAAAAAAATTAAACTTAAAATCAATAATAAGATTATAAAACCATTTATAGCGAGTAATAAGGCTTTGGAATACATGGGTAAATATAAATGGACTTTTCTTGCCAATGAATGGCTTTTTCTTCATTTTTCCTGAGGTAAACAGTCAAACATAATTTGATTTAACCAAAAATGTAAAAAAATTCAACTTAAAATCAATAATGAGATTATAAGGTCATTTAAAGCGAGTAATAAAGCTTTTAAAGGCTTGGGGTGCTGTATATAGACTTTTCTTGTCAATTGATAGCTTTTGCATCATATTTCCTAAAATAGACATTCAATTATAATATATTTTAACCAAAAGGCTAAAAATATTCAATTTAAAATCAATTATGAGATTATAAAATCATTTAAAGTGAGTAATAAGGCTTTCAAAGGCTTGGGTGACAATAAATGGACTTTTCTTGCTAATGGATAGCTTTTGCATCACAATTCTTGTAGCAGACATTCAATTATAATATATTTTAACCAAAAAAATAAAAAAATTCAACTTAAAATCAATTATGAGATTACAAAACCATTTAAAGCGAGTAATAAGGTTTTGGAAGGCATCGATGAATATAAATGAATTTTTCATGCCAATGAATGGCTTTTTCTTTACGCTTCTCATGCCAGATAGTTAAATATAATCTCTTTTAACCAAAAATGTAAAATAATTAAACTTAGAATCAGTAATGAGATTATAAAGCCATTTAAAGCGAGTAATAAGGCTTTGAAAGGCTTGGGTGACTATAAATGGACTTTCTTGATAATGGATGGCTTTTCCATCATATTTCTTGAAGCAAACATTCAGTTATAAAATATTTTAACAAAAAATGTAAACAAAAACTTTAACTTAATATCAATTATGAGATTATCAAACCATGTAAAGCGAGTAATAAAGCTTTAGAAGGAATAGGTGACTATAAATGACTTTTCTTCTCAATGAATGATTTTTTCTTCACATTTTCCAAGGCAGACATTCAAATATAATCTATTTTGACAAAAAAGTAAAATAATTTAACTTAAAATCAATTATGGGATTGTAAGACCATTTAAAAAGAGTAACAAGGTTTTCAATGGCTTGGGTGGCTATATATGGACTTTTCATGCCAATGGATGGCTTTTGCATCAGGTTTCCTAAAGAAAACATTCAATTATAATATACTTTAATGAAAAATGTAAAAACATTAAACTTGAAATCAAATATGAGATCATAAAATCATTTAAAGTGATTAATAAGGCTTTGAAAGGCTTGGGTGGCTATAAATGGACTTTTCTTACCAATGAATGGCTTTTTCTTCATGTTTGTCAAGGAAAACATTCAAATATAATCTGTTGCCACCAAAAATGTAAAATAACTGAACGTAAAATCAGTAATGAGATTATAAAACCATTTAAAGCAAGTAATAAGGCTTTAGAAGGCATGGGTAACTATAAATAGACTTTTCTTGCCAATGGTTAGCTTTTGCATCAAGTTTCTTAAAGCAGACATTCAATTATAATATATTTTTATAAAAAATATAAAAAAATTCAACTTCAAATCCAATATGAGATCATAAAACCATTTAAAGTGATTAATAAGGCTTTGGAAGGCTTGGGTGGCTATAAATGGACTTTTCTTGACAATGAATGGCTTTTTCTTCACATTTGTCAAGGCAAACATTCAAATATAATCTCTTGACACTAAAAATGTAAAATAATTCAATGTAAAATTAGTAATGAGATTACAAAACCATTTAAGGTGAATAATAAGGCTCTAAAACGTATGGGTAACTATAAATAGACTTTTCTTACCAATGGATAGCTTTTGCATCACGTTTTCTAAAGTAGACATTCAAGTATAATATATTTTAATAAAAAATGTAAAACAAATTCAACTTAAAATTAATTATGAGATTATAAAACCATTTAAATGGAGTAATAAGGCTTTGGAATGCATAGGTGGATATAAATGGACTTTTCTTGCCAAGGGACGGGTTTTTCTTCATGTTTCTAGAGGCAGACATTCAAATATAATTTGTTTTAATCAAAAATGCGAAAAAATTCAACTTAAAATCAATAATGAGATTACAAAATAATTTAAAATGAGTATTAAGGCTTTGAAATGCATAGGTGAATATAAACAGACTTTTCATGCAAATGAATGGCTTTTTTTTCATGTTTCTTGAGGCAAACACTCAAGTATAGTCTGTTTTAAATAAAAATATAAAACAATTCAACTTAAAATCAATTATGAGATTATAAGACCATTTAAAGCGAGTAATAAGGCTTTCAATAGCTTGGGTGGCTATACATATACTTTTCTTACCAATAGATAGCTATTACATCACATTTTCTGAAGCAGACATTTAATTATAATATATTTTAATGAAAAATGTAAAAACATTTGACTTAAAATCAAATGTGAGATCATAAAACCATTTAAAGCGATTAATAAGGCTTTGAAAGACATGAGTGGCTATAAATGAACTTTTCTTGCCAATAAATAGCTTTTTCTTCATGTCTGCAAAGGCAAACATTCAAATATAATCTGTTGGCACTAAAAATATAAAACAATTTAATGTAAAATCAGTGATGAGATTATAAAATCATTTAAAACGAGTAATAAGACTTTAGAAGGCATGGGTAACTATAAATGGACTTTTCTTGCCAATAGATAGCTTTTGCATTATACTTCCTGAAGCAGACATTCAATTATAATATATTTTAACTAAAAATTTAACTTAAAATCAAGTATGAGATTATAAAATCATTTAAAGTGAGTAAAAAGGCTTTGGGATGCATAGGTGAATATAAATGGACTTTTCTTGTCAATAAATGGGTTTTTTTTTTCACGTTTCTAGAGGCAAACAATCAAATATAATCTATTTTAACCAAAAATATAAAAAAATT
>NW_018397302.1:182164-182307 GCF_002168275.2 Theobroma umbraticum
TCAATAATGAGATTATAAAACCATTTAAAGCAAGTATTAAGGCTTTAGAATGCATAGGTGAATATAAGTGAACTTTTTTTGCCCATGAATGGCTTTTCCTTATGTTTCTTGAGGCAAACAGTCAATTATAGTCTGTTTTAATC
>NW_018397302.1:182317-182488 GCF_002168275.2 Theobroma umbraticum
AAAGATTCAACTTAAAATCAATTTTGAGTGTATAAGACCATTTCAAGTGAGCAACAAGGCTTTCAATTGCTTGGGTGGCTATATATGGGCTTTTCTTGTCAATGGATAGCTTTTGCATAACGTTTTCTAAAGCAGATATTCAATTATAATATATTTTAATCAAAAAAGTAA
>NW_018397302.1:182498-184555 GCF_002168275.2 Theobroma umbraticum
CTTAAAATTAATTATGAGATTATAAAATCATTTAAAATGAGAAATAAGGCTTTCAAAGGCTTGAGTGATTATAAATGAACTTTTCTTGGCAATGGATGGCATTTGAATCATGTTTTCTTAAGCAAACATTCAATTATAATATATGTTAATCAAAAAGGTAAAAAAATTCGACTTAAAATCAATTGTGAGAGTCTAAAACTATTGAAAGCGATTAATAAGGCTCTAGAAGGCATGGGTTACTATAAATCGAATTTTCCTGCAAATGAGTGGTTTTGCTCATGCTTCATGAGGCAGACATTCAATTATAATATATTTTATCTAGAAATATAAAAAACGTCAACTTAAAATCAATTACGAGATTTTAAAACCATTTGAAGCAAGTAATAAGGCTTTCAAAGGTTAGAGAGACTATAAGTGGACTTTTCTTTGCAATGGATGGCTTTTGCATCATGTTTCCTAAAGTAGACATTCAATTACACTATATTTTATCCAAAAATGTAAAAACAAATCAACTTAAAAACAATTATGAGATTATAAAACCATTTAAAGCTAGTAATAAGGCTATAGAACGCATGGGTGACTATAAATGGACTTTTCTTGCCAATGAATGAGTTTTTCTTCATGTTTCCTAAGGCAAACATTCAAATATAATTTCTTTTCACCAAAAATGTAAAAATATTCAACTTAAAATCAATAATAAGATTATAAAACTATTTAAAGCGATTAATATAGCTTTGGAAGGTATGGGTGACTATAAATGGACTTTTCAAGCTAATGGATGGCTTTGGCATCACGTTTCCTAAAGTAAACATTCAGTTATCATATATTTTAACCCAAAATGTAAAAAAATTCAACTTAAATCAATCATGACATCATAAAATCTTTTAAAGCGAGTAATAAGGCTTGAAAGGCATAGGTGACTATAAATGGACTTTTCTTACCAATGAATGGTTTTTTCTTTATGTTTCTCAAGGTAAACAATCAAATATAATCCGTTTTCACCAAAACGTAAAACAATTTAACTTAAAATCAATAAGAGATTATAAAATTATTTAAAGCGAGTAATAAAGTTTTGGAAGGTATGGGTGATTATAAATGGACTTTTCTTGCCAAAGGATGGCTTTTATATCACGTTTTCAAAAGCAGACATTCAATAATAATATATTTTAACCATAAAAGTAAAAAAATTTAACTTAAAATTAATTATAGTGTTATAAAACTATTTAAAGCGAGTGATAAGGCTCTAAAATGCATGGGTGAATATAAATAGACTTTTCTTGCCAATGAATGGGTTTTCCTTCACGTTTCTAGAGGTAAACATTTAAATATAATCTGCTTTAACTAAAACTGTAAAAAAATTCAACTTAAAATCAATAATGATATTATAAAATCATTTAAAGCGAGTAATAAGGCTTTGGAATGCATGGGTGAAAAGAAATAGACTTTTCTTACCAATAAATGGCTTTTTCATCATGTTTCTTGAGGCAAACACTCAATTATAATCTTTTTTAACCAAAAATGTAAAAAAATTCATCTTAAAATCAATTATGACATTATCAGACCATCTAAAGTGAGTAATAAGGCTTTTAATGACTTAGGTGGCAATACATGGACTTTTTCAGCTAATGGATGGCTTTTTCATCTCGTTTCCTAATGTAGATATTCAATTATAATATATTTTACCATAAAAGTAAAAAAATTCAACTTAAAATTAATTATGGGTTTATAAAACTATTTAAAGCGAGTAATAAGGCTTTGAAATGCATGGGTGAATAGAAATGGACTTCTCTTGCCAATGAATGAGTTTTTCTTCATGTTTCAAGAGGTAAACGTTCAAATATAATCTATTTTAACCAAAATGTAAAAAAATTCATTTTAAAATCAATAACGAGTTTATAAAACCATTTAAAGCTAGTAATAAGGCTTTGGAATGAATGAATGAATATAAATGGACTTTTCTTGACAATGAATGGCTTTTACTTTATGTTTCCCAAGGCAAACACTCAATTATAATATAATTTAACCAAAAATGTGAAAAATTTAACTTAAATTCAATT
>NW_018397302.1:184565-186000 GCF_002168275.2 Theobroma umbraticum
AAAACCATTTAAAGCGATTAATACGACTTTGAAAGGCATAGATGGCTATAAAGGAACTTTTCTTGCCAATGAATGACTTTTTCTTCACGTCTGCTAAGGTAAATATTCAAATATAATCTGTTGGCACCAAAAATATAAAATAATTCAATGTAAAATCAGTAATGAGATTATAAAGCCATTCAAAGGGAGTAATAAGGTATTAGAATACATGGGTAACAATAAATGGACTTTTCTTGCAAATGAGTGGCTTTTTCTTCATATTTCATGGGTGACTATAAATGGACTTTGAAGGCATGGGTGACTATAAATGGACTTCTTCTATCAATGAATGGCTATTTCTTCCTGTTTCCTAAGACAAACATTGAATTGTGATATATTTGAACTAAAAATGTAAAAAATTCAACTTAAAGTCAAGAATGAGATTATAAAACTAATAAAAGTGAGTAATAAGGCTTTGGAAGGTGTGGGTGACTATAAATGGACTTTTCTTACTAATGAATGGCTTTTCCTTCATGCTTCCTAAGGCAAACACTACATTATAATATATTTTTACTAAAAATGTAAAACAATTCAGCTTAAAATCAATTATGAGGTTATAAAATCATTTAAAGGCTTGGGTGAATATAAATGGACTTTTCTTGGCAACGAAAGGCTTTTGCACCACGTTCATTGAAGCAAATTTTCAATTATAGTATATTTTAAACTAAAAATGCAAACAAATTCATCTTAAAATCAATTTTGAGATTATAAAACTATTTAAAACGAGTAATAAAGCTTTAGAAGGCATGGTTGACTCTAAATGAAATTTTCTTACCAATGAATGGCTTTGTCTTCAAGTTTCCTGAGGCTGAAATTCAAATATAATCTGTTTTAACAAAAAAATACAAAAAAATTCAACTTAAAATCAATTATGAAATTTTAAGACCATTTAAAGCAAGCAATAAGACTTTCAAAGGCTTGGGTGACTATAAATAGACTTTTCTTACCAATGAATGGCTTTTGCATCACGTTTCCTTAAGCAAACATTCAATTATAATATGTTTTAACTAAAAATATAAAAAAAATTCAACTTGAAATTAATTATAAAATTATAAAACCATTTAAAGTGAGTAATAAAGATTTCAAAGGCATGAGTGACTATAAATAGACTTTTCTTGCCAATCAATGGTTTTTTCTTTATGTTTCTTAAGGTAGACTTTCAAATGTAATCTGTTTTAACCAAAAATGTAAAATGATTCATCTTAAAATGAATTATGAGATTATAAAACCATTTAAAGGGAGTAATAAGGCTTTCAAAGGCTTGAATGACTCTAAATAGACTTTTCTTGTCAATGAATGGCTTTTTCTTCACGTTTCCTGAAGCTGACATTCAAATATAATCTATTTTAAGAAAAACTGCAAAATAATTCAACTTAACATCAATTATGAGATTATA
>NW_018397302.1:186010-186508 GCF_002168275.2 Theobroma umbraticum
AAGCGAGTAATAAGGCTTTCAAAGGCTTGGAAGACTATAAATGGACTTTTTTTGCCAATGGATGGCTTTTGCTTCATATTTCTTGAAGCAGATATTCGATTATAATATATTTTAATCAAAATATAAAAAAATTCTTCTTGAAATTAATTATGAAATTATAAAATCATTTCAAGCAAGTAATAAGGATTTCAAAAGCACGGGTGACTAAAAATAGACTTTGCTTGTCAATGAATGGCTTTTTCTTCACGTTTCTTAAGGTAGACATTCAAATATAATCTGTTTTAACCAAAATTGAAAAAAGATTCATCTTAAAATCGATTATGTGATTATAAAACCTTTTAAAGGAGTAATAAGGCTTTCAAAGGCTTGGATAACTATAAATGGACTTTTTTTACCAATGAATGGCTTTTTCTTCACGTTTCTCAAGGTAAACATTCAAATATTATCTATTTTAACCAAAAATGTGAAAACAATTTGACTTAAAATCAATTATGAGAT
>NW_018397302.1:186518-186839 GCF_002168275.2 Theobroma umbraticum
TTTAAAGTGAGTAATAAGGCTTTCAACAGCTTGGGTAACTATAAATGCACTTTTCTTGCTAATGGATGGCTTTTGCATCACATTTTCTGAAGCAGACATTCAATTATAATATATTTTAATAAAAAATGTAAAAAAAATCAACCGAAAATCAATTATGAGATTATAAAATCATTTAAAACGAGTAATTAGGCTTTAGAAGGCATAGGTAACTATAAATAGACTTTTCTTATCAATGAATGGATTTTTCTTCACGTTTCTTAAGGCAAACACTTAAATATAATCTGTTTCAACTAAAAATGTAAAAAAATTCAACTTAAAATC
>NW_018397302.1:186849-187014 GCF_002168275.2 Theobroma umbraticum
TTATAAAATCATTTAAAGCGAGTAATAAAGCTTTGGAAGTCATGTGTGACTATAAATAGACTTTTCTAGCCAATGAATGGCTTTTTCTTCATGTTTTTCAAGGCAAACACACAATTATCATCTATTTTTATGAAAAGTGTAAAACAATTCAACTTAAAATCAATT
>NW_018397302.1:187024-187344 GCF_002168275.2 Theobroma umbraticum
AAAACCATTTAAAGTGAGTAACAAGGCTTTCAATGGCTTGGGTGACTATAAATGGACTTTTATTGCCAATAGATGACTTTTGCATCACATTTCCTAAAACAGACATTCAATTACAATATATTTTAATCAAAAAAGTAAAAAAATCTAACTTAAAATTAATTATGAGATTATAAAACCATTAAAAGTGAGTAATAAGCCTTTGCAAGGCATTAGTAACTATAAATGGACTTTTCATGCCAGAAAATAGCTTTTTCTTCATGTTTTCCAAAGTAAACATTCAATTACAATCTGTTTTAACAAAAATGCAAAAAACTTCAACT
>NW_018397302.1:187354-187527 GCF_002168275.2 Theobroma umbraticum
TATGAGATTATAAAACTATTTAAGTTGAGTAATAAGACTTTCAAATGCTTGGGTGACTATACATGGACTTTTCATAGTGGTGGACAACTTTTGTTTCATGTTTTCTAAAGTAGACACTGAATTACAATATATTTTAACTAAAAAAGTAAAAAAAAATTAACTTAAACTCAATT
>NW_018397302.1:187537-190065 GCF_002168275.2 Theobroma umbraticum
AAAACCATTTAAAGCGAGTAATAAAACTTTAAAAGGCGTGGGTGGCAATAAATGGACTTTTCTTGCTAATGAATGGCTTTTTCTTCATGTTTCTTGAAGCAAACATTCAATTATAATATTTTTTAACTAAAAATATAAAAAAAATCAACTTAAAATCAATTATAAGATTATAAAATAATTTAAAGTGAGTAATAGGGCTTTAAAAAGCATGAGCGACTATAAAATGGACTTTTCTTGCCAATGGTTGGCTTGTACAACACATTTCCCAAGGTGGACATTCAATTATAATATATTCTAACAAAAAGTAGAAAAAAATTCAGCTTGAAATCGATTATAAGATTATAAAACCATTTGAAGCAATTAATAAGGCTTTCAAAGGCTTGGGTGGCTATACATGGATTTTTCATGTCAATGGATGACTTTTGCATCATGTTTTCTAAAGCAGACATTCAATTATAATATATTTTAATAAAAAAACTAAAAAAATTTAACTTAAAATTAATTATGATATTATAAAACCATTTAAAGGGAGTAATAAGGCTTTTAAAGGCTTGGATGACAGTGAATGGACTTTTCTTGCCAATAGATAGCTTTTGCATCATATTTCCTAAAGCAAATATTCAATTATAATATATTTTAACCAAAAATGTAAAAAACTTCAATTTAAAATCAATTATGAGATTATAAAACTATTTAAAGCAAGTAATAACGCTTTGGAAGGCATGTGTGAATATAAATGAACTTTTCTTGTCAATGAATGGTTTTTTCTTAATGTTTCTCAAGGTAAACATTAAAATATAATCTGTTTTAATTAAAATATAAAATAATTAAACTTAAAATTAGTAATGAGATTATAAAACTATTTAAAGTGAGTGATAAGGCTTTGAAAGGCATGGGTAACTATAAATGAACTTTCTTGCCAATGGAAGGCTTTTGCATCACATTTCTTGAAGCAAACATTCAGTTATAATATATTTTAATTAAATATAAAAAACAATTAACTTAATATCAGTTATGAGATTGTAAAACCATTTAAAGCGACTAATAAGGCTTTGAAAGGCATGGGTGAATATAAATGGGCTTTTCTTGCCAATAAATTACTTTTTCTTCACATTTCCCATCGTAGATATTCAAATATAATCTATTTTTATAAAAAATGTAAAACAATTCAACTTGAAATCAATTATAAGATTATAAGACCATTTAAAGAGTAATAAGGCTTTTAAAGGCTTAGGTGGATATACATGGACTTTTCTCATCAATGGATGGCTTTTGCATCATGTTTCTTGAAGCAGACATTCAATTATAATATATTTTAATGAAAAATATAAAAAAATTCAACTTAAAATGAAGTTTAAGATCATCAAACTATTTAAAACGATTAATAGGGCTTTGGAAGGTACGAGTGGCTATAAATGGACCTTTCTTACTAATGAATAGCTTTTTCTTCATGTTTCCTAAGGTAGCCATTCAAATATAATCTGTTTTTACTAAAAATGAAAAACAATTCAACTTGAAAATAGTAATGAGATTATAAAACCATTTAAAGCAAGTAATAAGGTTTTAGAAGGTATGAGTAACAATAAAAAAACTTTTCTTACTAATGAATAGCTTTTGTATCACGTTTCTTAAAGCAAACATTCAATTATAGCATATTGTAACCAAAAATGTAAAACAATTTAGGTTAAAATCAATTATGAGATTATAAAACTATTTAAAGTGAGCAATAAGGCTTCAGAACGCATGTGTGAATATAAATGAATTTTTGTTGAGAATAAATTAGTTTTCTTCATGTTTCTGGATGCAGGCATTTAAATATAATCTATTTTAACTAAAAATGTAAAAAAATTTAACTTAAAATTGATAATGAGATTATAAAACCATTTAAAGCGAGTAATAAGGCTTTGGAATGCATAGGTGAATATAAATGGACATTTCTTGCCAATGAATGGCTTTTTCTTCATATTTCTTGAGGCAAACACTCAATTATAATCTTTTTTAACAAAAATATAAAAAATTTAACTTAAAATCAATTATGAGATTATAAGACCATTTAAAGCAAGTAATAAGACATTCAATGGCTTAAGTGGCTATACATGGACATTTTTTGCCAATGGATGACTTTTACATCATGTTTCCTAAAGCAAACATTCAATTGTAATATATTTTAATGAAAAATGTAAAAAAATTTAACTTAAAATCAAATATGGGATCATAAAACCATTTAAAGCTATTAATAAGGCTTTGGAAGCCATGGGTGGCTATAAATGGACTTTTCTTACCAATGAATGACTTTTTCTTTACGTTTCTAAGGCAGACATTCAAATATAATCTGTTTTCATAAAAAATGTAAAGCAATTCAACTTAAAAACAGTAATGAGATTATAAAACCATTTAAAGCAAGTAATAAGGCTTTGAAAGATATCGGTAACCAATGGATAACTTTTGCATCATGTTTCCTAAAACAGACATTCATTTATAATATATTTTAATCAAAAATATAAAAAAATTTAACTTAAAATCAATTA
>NW_018397302.1:190075-190862 GCF_002168275.2 Theobroma umbraticum
AAACCATTTAAAGTGAGTAATAAGGCTTTCAAAGGCTTAGGTGACTATAAATGAACTTTTCTTGCTAATGGATGATATTTGAATCACGTTTTTTGAAGAAAACATTCAATCATAATATATTTTAATTGAAAATGTAAAAACATTTTACTTAAAAATAATTATGAGATTATAAAACCTTTGAAAGTGAGTAATAAGGTTTTGGAAGGCATGTGTTACTATAAATAGACTTTTCCTGCAAATGAGTGACTTTTTGCTTACGTTTCATGGGATAAAAATTCAATTATAATATATTTTATCTAAAAATACAAAAAAATCAACTTAAAATCAATTACGAGATTTTAAAACCATTTAAAGCGAGTAATAAGGCTTTCAAACGCTAGAGAGGCTAAAAATAGACTTTTCTTGACAATAGATGGCTTTTGCATCATGTTTCCTAAAGCAAACATTCAATTATCATATATTTTAACCAAAAATATAAAAAAATTTAACTTAAAATCAATTATGACATCATAAAACCGTTTGAAGCAAGTAATAAGGCTTTAGAAGGCATTGGTGACTATAAATGGACTTTTCTTGTCAACGAATAGCTTTTTCTTCACATTTCTAAAAGCAAACATTCAAATATAATTTGTTTTTTGCAAAAATGTAAAACAATTCAACTAAATATCAGTAAAGAGATTATAAAATTATTTAAAGCGAGTAATAAGATTATAAATGGACTTTTCTTGTCAATGGATAGCTTTTGCATCACTTTTCTTGAAATAGACATTCAATTATAATATATTTT
>NW_018397302.1:190872-191070 GCF_002168275.2 Theobroma umbraticum
AAAAAAAATTTAACTTAAAATCAAATTTGGCTATAAAACCATTTAAAACGAGTAATAAGACTTTGGAATGCATGGGTGAGTACAAATAGACTTTTCTTGCTATTGAATGGGTTTTTCTTCATGTTTCCAAAGGCAGATACTCAAATATAATCTGTTTTAACTAAAAACATAAAAAAATTCAACTTAAAATCAATAATA
>NW_018397302.1:191080-191580 GCF_002168275.2 Theobroma umbraticum
ACCATTTAAAGCGAGTAATAAGGCTTCGGAATGTATGGGTGAATATAAACGGACTCTTCTTGTCAATGAATAGCTTTTTCTTTATGTTTCCTAAGGCAAAAACTCAATTATAACCTGTTTTAACCAAAAATATAATAAAATTTAACTTAAAATCAATTATGAGATTATAAGACCATTTTAAGCGAGTAATAAAGCTTTCAAAGTCTAAGAAGACTATAAATGGACTTTTCTTGGTAATGGATGGCTTTTGCAGAATGTTTCCTAAAGTAAGCATTCAATTACACTATATTTTATCCCAAAATGTAAAAAAATTTAATATAAAATTAATTATGAGACTATAAAACTATTTAAAGATAATAATAAAGCTTTAGAACGTATGGGTGACTATAAATGGACTTTTCCTGCGAATGAATAGCTTTTTCTTCAAGTTTTCTGAGCTAGACGTTCAAATATAATTTCTTTACACCAAAAATGTAAAAAAATTCAACTTAAAATCAATA
>NW_018397302.1:191590-192274 GCF_002168275.2 Theobroma umbraticum
AAAATCATTTAAAGCGAGTAATAAAGTTTTTGAAAGTGTGGGTGACTATAAATAAACTTTTCTTACCAATGAATGGCTTTCTCTTGATGTTTCCTAAGATAAACATTCAAATATTATCTATTTTAACTAAAAATATTAAAAATTCAACTTAAATTTAATTATAAGATTATAAAACCATTTAAAGTGAGTAATAGGGCTTTAGAAGGCATGGGTGGCTATAAATGAATTTTTCTTAATAATCGATGGCTTTATCATTACGTTTCCTAAGGTAGACATTTAATTATAATATACTTTAATAAAAAATATAAAAAAATATAATTTAAAGTCAATTATAAGATTATAGAACCATTTAAAGTGAGTAATAAGGCTTTGGAAAGCATGGGTGAATATAAATAGACTTTTCTTGCCAATGAATTGGATTTTCTTCACGTTTCTGGAGGCATATATTCAAATATAATCTATTTTAATTAAAAACGTAAACAAATTCAACTTAAAATCAATAATGAGGTCATAAAACCATTTAAAGCGAGTAATAAGGCTTTGGAATGTAGGGGTGAATATAAATGGACTTTTGTTGTCAATGAATAGCTTTTTCTTCATGTTTCCTAAGACAAACACTCAATTATAATATGTTTTAATCAAAAATACAAAAATGTTCAACTTAAAATCAATTATGAGATTATA
>NW_018397302.1:192284-192743 GCF_002168275.2 Theobroma umbraticum
AAGCGAGTAATAAGGCTTTCAATGGCTTAGGTGGTAATACATGGACTTTTCTCACTGATAGATGGCTTTTGCATCATTTTTCCTAAAGTAGACATTCAATTATAATAAATTTTAACCATAAAAGTAAAAAACTTCAACTTAGAATTAATTATGGGATTATAAAATAATTTAAAGTGAGTAATAAGGCTTTGGAATGCATGGGTGAATATAAATGGACTTTTCTTGCTAAGGAATGAGTTTTTCTTCACATTCCAAAGGCAAATGTTTAAATATAATATGTTTTAACTAAAAATGTAAAAAAAGCCAACTTAAAATCAATAATGAGTTTATAAAACTATTTAAAGCAAGTAATAAGGCTTTAGAATGCATGGGTGAATATTTATGGACTTTTCTTACCAATAAATGGCTTTTCTTTCATGTTTCTCTAGGAAAACACTCAATTATAATCTGTTTTAACTA
>NW_018397302.1:192753-193281 GCF_002168275.2 Theobroma umbraticum
AAAATTCAACTTAAAATCAACTATGAGATTATAAGACCATTTTAAGCGAGTAATTAGGCTTTCAAAGGCTAGGGAGACTATAAATGGACTTTTCTTATTAATGGATGGCTTTTGCAAAATGTTTCCTAAAGTAAACATTCAATTACACTATATTTTATCCAAAAATGTAAAAAAATTCAATATAAAATTAAATATGAGACTATAAACCATTTAAAGATAATAATAGAGCTTTAGAACGTATGGGTGACTATAAATAGACTTTTCTTACGAATGAATAGCTTTCTCTTCATGTTTCCTGAGCCAAACAATCAAATATAATTTCTTTACACCAAAAATGTAAAAATATTCAACTTAAAATCAATAATGAGTTTATAAAACCATTTAAATCGTGCAATAAGGCTTTTGAAAGCATGGGTAACTATAAATAGACTTTTCTTACTAATGAATGGCTTTCTCTTGATGTTTCCTAAGACAAACACTGAAATATTATCTATTTTAACCAAAAATGTAAAAACATTCAACTTAAAA
>NW_018397302.1:193291-194695 GCF_002168275.2 Theobroma umbraticum
GATTATAAAACCATTTAAAGTGAGTAATAGGACTTTAGAAGGCATGGGTGGCTATAAATAGATTTTTCTTAGTAATGGATGGCTATATCATCACGTTTCCCAAGGTAAACATTCAATTATAATATATTTTAATAAAAAATGTAAAAAATTTAATTTAAAGTCAATTATAAGATTATAGAGCCATTTAAAGAGTGTAATAAGGCTTTGGAATGCATGGGTGAATATAAATAGATTTTTCTTGCCAATGAATTGGATTTTCTTCACGTTTCTGGAGGCATACGTTCAAATATAATATGTTTTAACCAAAAATTTAAAAAAATTCAACTTAAAATCAATAATGAGATCATAAAACCATTTAAAGCGAGTAATAAGGCTTTGAAATGTATAGATGAATATAAATGGACTTTTTTTGCCAATGAATGGCTTTTTCTTCATGTTTCTTGAGGCAAACACTCAATTATAATCTGTTGTAACTAAAAATATAAAAATATTCAAGTTAAAATCAATAATGAGATTATAAGACCATTTAAAGCGAGTAAGAAGGCTTTCAATGGCTTGAGTGGCAATATATAACTTTTCTCACCAATGGATGGCTTTTGCATCACGTTTCTTAAAGCAAACATTCAATTATAATATATTTTAATTGTAAAAGTAAAAAAATTCAACTTCAAATCAATTATGGGGTTATAAAACCATTTAAAGCGTGTGATAAGGCTTTGGAATGCATGAGTGAATATAAATGGACTTTTCTTACTAATGAATGAGTTTTTCTTTATATTTCTAGAGGCAGACGTTCAAATATAATATGTTTTAACCAAACATGTAAAACAATTCAGCTTAAAATCAATAATGAGTTTACAAAACCATTTAAATCGAGTAATAAGGCTTTAAAATGCATGGGTGAATATAAATGGACCTTTCTTGCCAATGAATGACTTTTTCTTTATGTTTTCTAAAGCAAACACTCAAACATAATCTATTTTAACTAAAAATAATAAAAAAATCAATTATGAGATTTTGAGATTTTGAGGCCATTTAAAGTGAGTAATAGGGCTTTCAAAGGCTTGGGTAGCTATACATGGACTTTTCTTGCCAATGAATGGCTTTTGCATCACGTTTCATAATGTAAACACTCAATTACACTATATTTTATCCAAAAATATAAAAACATTCAACATAAAATCAATTGTGAGATTATAAAACCATTTAAGGCTCATAATAAAGCTTTAGAACGCATGGGTGACTACAAATAAACTTTTTTGGCGAATGAAATACTTTTTCTTTATGTTTCCTAAGCTAGACATTTAAATATAATTTGTTTACCCCAAAAATGTAAAAACATTTAACTTAAAATTAATAATGAGATTATAAAACTGTTTAAAGCAAGTAATAAGGCTTTTGAAA
>NW_018397302.1:194705-194801 GCF_002168275.2 Theobroma umbraticum
CTATAAATGGACTTTTCTTACCAATGAATGGCTTTCTCTTGATGTTTCTCAAGACAAACATTCAAATATTATCTGTTTTAACTAAAAATGTAAAAA
>NW_018397302.1:194811-195162 GCF_002168275.2 Theobroma umbraticum
TAAAATCAATTATGATATTATAAAACTATTTAAAGTAAGTAATAGGACTTTGAAAGGTATGAGTAACTATAAATAGACATTTCTTGCCAATAAATGGCTTTTTCGTCATGTTTCTTAAGATAGAGATTCAAATATTATCTGTTCTAATAAAAAATGTAAAACAATTCTACCAAAAATCAATTGTGAGATTATAAAACTATTTAAAGCGAATAATAAGGCTTTAAAAGGCACGGGTGACTATAAATGGACTTTTTTTACCAATGAGTGACTTTTTTTTCATGATTCATGAGGCAGACATTTAATTGTAATATGTTTTATCTAAAAATGTAAAACAATTCAACTTAAAATCAC
>NW_018397302.1:195172-195359 GCF_002168275.2 Theobroma umbraticum
ATAAAACTATTTAAAGCGAGTAATAAGGCTTTAAAAGGTGTGGGTTACTATAAATAGATTTTTCTTACCAATGAATAACTTTTTCTTCATGTTTCTCGAAGTAGACATTTGAATGTAATTTATTTTAACAAAAAATGTAAAACAATTAAACTTAAAATCAGTAATGAGATTATAAAACCATTTAAAG
>NW_018397302.1:195369-195679 GCF_002168275.2 Theobroma umbraticum
GGCTTTTGAAGATATGAGTGACTATAAATGGACTTTTCTTGCCAATGAGTGACTTTTTTTTTCATGTTTCATGAGGTAGACATTCAATTATAATATTTTTTATGTAAAAATATAAAAAAAATCAACTTAAAACTAATTATGAGATTTTAAAATCATTTAAAGCGAGTAATAAGGCTTTCAAAGGTTAGGGTGGCTATGAATGGACTTTTCTTGTCAATGGATGCTTTTGCATCATGTTTCCTGAAGCAGACACTTAATTACACTATATTTTATCTACAAATGTATAAAAATTCAACTTAAAATCACTTAT
>NW_018397302.1:195689-195857 GCF_002168275.2 Theobroma umbraticum
AACCATTTAAAGCGAGTAATAAGGCTTTTGAAAGCATGGATGACTCTAAATGGAGTATTCCTATTAATGAATAGCTATTTCTTCATGTTTCCCAAGACAGACATTCAATTGTGATATATTTGAACCAAAAGTGTAAAAAATTTATCTTAAAATCAATTATGAGATTAT
>NW_018397302.1:195867-196029 GCF_002168275.2 Theobroma umbraticum
AAAGCGAGTAATAAGGCTTTGAAAAGCATGAGTGACTATAAATAGACTTTTTTTGCCAATGAATGGCTTTTCCTTCACGTTTCCTAAGGTAAATAGTCTATTATAATCTGTTTTTACCAAAAATACAAAAAAATTTAGCTTAAAATTAATTATGAGATTATA
>NW_018397302.1:196039-198689 GCF_002168275.2 Theobroma umbraticum
AAGTGAGTAATAAGACTTTCAAAGGCTTAGGTGAAGATAAATATACTTTTTTATCGATAGATGGCTTTTACATCATGTTCACTCAAGCAAACATTCAATTATAATATATTTTAATTAAAAATGTAAACAAATTCATCTTAAAATCAATTTTGAGATTTTAAAACCATTAGAGTGAGCAATAAGGCTTCAGAAAGCATGGGTGACTATAAATGGACTTTTCTTGCCAATGAATAGCTTTTTCGTCATGTTTTCCAAAGTTGACATTAAAACATAATCTGTTTTAACACAAAATGCAAAACAAATTTAACTTAAAATCAATTATGAGATTATAAGACCATTTAAAGTAAGTAATAAAGCTTTCAAAGGCTTGGGTGACTATAAATGGACTTTTCTTGTCAAATAATGGCTTTTTCTTCACATTTCCTAAGGCAGACATTCAAATATAATCTGTTTGCACCAAAAATATAAAACAATTCAACTGAAAATCAGTAATGAGTTTATAAAACCATTTAAAGCGAATAATAAGGCTTTGGAAGGTATGGGTGACTATAAATGGACTTTTCTTGCCAATGGATAGCTTTTGCATCATGTTTCCTGAAGCAGACAATCAATTATAATATATTTTAACAAAAAATGTCAAAAAGTTCAACTTAAAATTAATTATAAGATTGTAAAACCATTTAAAGCGAGTAATAAGGCTTTGGAATACACGGGTGAATATAAAAGGACTTTTCTTGCCAATGAATGGGTTTCTCCATGTTCTGATGACAGACATTCAAATATAATCTGTTTTAACCAAAATATAAAAATATTCAACTTAAAATCAATAATGAGATTATAAAACCATTTAAAGCGAGTAATAAGGCTTTGGAATGCATGGGTGAATATAAATGGACTTTTCTTGCCTATAAATGGCTTTTCTTCATGTTTCCCAAGGCAAACACTCAAATATATTTTAACCAAAAATAAAAAATAATTCAACTTAAAATCAATTATGAGATTATGAGGCCATTTAAAAAGAGTAATGAGGCTTTCAAAGGCTTGGGTGGCTATACAAGGACTTTTCTTGCCAATGGATAGCTTTTGCATCACGTTTACTAGAGTAGACTTTCAATTATAATATATTTTAACCAAAAAACTAAAAAACTTCAACTTAAGATCAATTATGAGATTATAAATCCATTTAAAGTGAGTAATAAGGCCATCAAAGACTTAGGTGACTATAGATATACGTTTCTTGATAATAGATAGCTTTGGTATTAAGTTTCCTGAAGCAGACATTCAATTGTAATATGTTTTAACTAAAAATGGAAAAAAATTAAACTTATAATCAATTATGAGATTATAAAACCGTACAAAGTAAGTAATAAGGCTTTAGAATGCATGGGTGAATATAAAAGGACTTTTCTTGCCATTGAATGGGTTTTTCTTCACTTTTCTGGAGGTAAACGTTCAAATATAATCTGTTTTAACCGGAAACGTAAACAAAATCAACTTCAAATCAATAATAAGATTATAAAACCATTTAAAGCGAGTAATAAGGCTTTGGAATGCATAGGTGAATATAAATGGACTTTTCTTGTCAATGAATGGCTTTTTCTTCATATTTCTTAAGGCAAACACTCATTTATAATCTGTTTTAACCAAAAATATAAAAAAATTCAACTTAAAATCAATTATGAGAGTATAAAACCATATAAAGTGAGTAATATGACTTTTAATAGCTTGGGTGGCTATACATAGACTTTTCTCACCAATGGATGGCTTTTGCATCACGTTTCCTGAAGCAGACCTTCAATCATAATATATTTTAGCCAAAAGAGTAAAAAAATTCTACTTAAAATCAATTATGAGATTTTAAAACCATTTGGAGCAACTAATAAGGCTTTCAAAGGCTAGTGTAACACCCCGTACCCTTGTGTAAGAGCCAATATGGTCTCATTGACGAGATAGAGGGTTGATGGATGTAAATTTAAGTGCGAAAGAGTTGTGATAGGCGAAAGAAATATTTTAGAATAAAATATTTCATGAGCGAGGACATGATAACTAAATAATAATAGTTTACCAATGATGAATTAGTTAGATAAAAAGGCAATTCTGAAGTGACTCAGGACAAGTTGAAAATTTTTAGAATAAAATAATATTAAAATATTAATATTTTATCTATGGTTGAAGTTAGTCGTGAAGAAGAAGTATACGACTAATCTAAGTGGGGGAGAAGAAGTAAGAATGAATTTTGAAGAAAAACGATGTTAGTAGGCCAGTGTGCCTTTATTAAATAGAGCACGAGCGAGTAAGTATATATTTAAATATTATAATAACACCTTGATGGGGTACAAACCTTATAATATATTTATACACATGTAAAGGAAAGAAACTAGAAGGAAATTGGAAATTAAGAAGTGTTGAAAGGACCGAATTATAAAGCATGAAAGTTTGGAGGGTCACACGATAAATAAAGAAAGTTTTGAGGACTTAAGTGTAATTTTCAATATTTAAAGTTAAATGGGAATTTATTAACCCAGGGAAGTTAGATTAGGTGGAATATAAGATATACATGTGAAATTTACCATTACATGCAAATTATTATATGCAAAAAAAGGAGAAGTTAGTGGGGAACATGTGAGACCCCCACAATGTGAAGTAAAAG
>NW_018397302.1:198789-199626 GCF_002168275.2 Theobroma umbraticum
AATCTTAAGAAACCAAATCATAAGTAAGATATTTGTACCTTGTAAAAGTAATGATGTAAATCATAATACAATATTTCATTTGGCAAAATGGTGCCGAATACAATGCTACGAAACCAAGTTCAAACAGTAAAAACATTGCTTGCCGTACAAATATGAATAACGATATAAAGTATGCACGCTCCCAAAATATGTGGCATGCAAAGAAATCAAGTGTACGACCACGTAAAACATCTCATGTTCGTCAAGTAAGCACTGAAAGCTTTTATTCACAATAGGGGAGCTGCAAAGAAATCTCAAATCTCCACTATGCAAGAGAGTATGCGTCGAAAACTCATAAGGCTCTCAAGTAGGTAAGTATAGTAATCACCCATTGACCCATTTCCATGTAATAACATCCAAGAGCCCTACTCCACTGGATCCCCACAGCCATGGTAGTCTTAACGGTGTTGGCCGACATCAGAGAAATCAAGCGGTCGCAAATGCGAATATCACTTATTGCCTACCCACATATACAACCCGTGGCCTTGCCACGTATATCACAGACTATGGCCCCAGCCATGTCTAATAGCCCATTGGTGACCCAAAGGTTCTTTAAGTGGAGCTCACTTGTGCACAAGGGTCACACTTAACCGAAATGACAGCCGGCCTACTCTCGATGTTCTCGGTTTATCAAAACCATTTTTAAAACAAAATAAAGTTTTACAAGGCTTTTTCTTTTAAATCTTTTGAAATCAAGGTTCGATAACCCCTTTAAAATTACTTTTCAAGTTAAATGGCATGTTCTAATCACTTGTACGAAGATCGGAATAAAACCGAAGCTCAAAACTTTGCATTTTA
>NW_018397302.1:199778-199902 GCF_002168275.2 Theobroma umbraticum
ACATATATGGTTTATCTATAGTTATGTCTAAAACTCCTTTCAAACAATTTGCACTTATAAACTTTCTATAGTTTCTACTATCTCATGCTTTCCTCAACAGGAATATATAAATCGTTGTAAATCC
>NW_018397302.1:199912-200134 GCF_002168275.2 Theobroma umbraticum
GCCTAACAAGGCTAACAGCTCATTCTATCCACAATTGCACTTAGGAAAATCATCAATATTTACTAACGTAAATCATTATATATAGCACAGAGATTTTTAAATAAGGCATCCCCTACTCACCTTACAATAGCAAGACGATACATCGCTATGGATTCGGGTGCGTACCCAGCTAATCCTATTCACTGATTAACCGTTACCTCCTTCGGCATGCCACCACAGCAC
>NW_018397302.1:200144-200634 GCF_002168275.2 Theobroma umbraticum
CTCATACACTTCCTATCAACCATGTAAACTCAATACACTTAATTTATTCACAAGCATGGCAGCACATCAATTAATAATTCCGTAACCTAATCTCATAGTTTTCATTAACCCTTACAATCATTTAACATACAATCCATATACTATCAATTAACCAATGCCAACATAACACCATGCAATCACATTACATGCTTACCTTCCGGTTTTCGCTTGAGTTTCACACATATAATTCACAATTTCCTCACATCCATAATCACCATTGCTGCTGCAAACATAGGCAATCAATATACATATCATTTTCCTCGTTTACTTGTAATTTCAAGACTAAAATACTTGCCCATAGCTTTTATAGCTCCAAAATCAACATGCATTCCAAGATTAATCCACATGCATGCATCCGTTTCTTTCAAATTTTGGAGAACCTTTGCTGCCACAAACATACTCACACCATTACCAACTCATTTCCTTAAGAAATCATAACCAAAAATCAAAA
>NW_018397302.1:200644-200843 GCF_002168275.2 Theobroma umbraticum
CTTCCTTGTCTCGGGTTCACTAGGCTAAACCTTCACTTTCTCTTTTCTTCTTACCCCTTTCTTCCTTCCTTTCTTTCTTTCTTTCTCCCCTTCTCTTCTCACCTAGGTATGAATGGACCTTCAAGGCATAAGCTTTGAAAATGCGTTTGTTTTCCCCATTTTGTGCTTACATGGGCGGATTGCCCAATGTTACTTGCTT
>NW_018397302.1:200943-201113 GCF_002168275.2 Theobroma umbraticum
AGTGGTCCGATTTTGACAAATAGTTTGACCATGATCCAATCAGAACTAGGCCAATTGGTGAACAAAAACATTGTTTCCCTTCTTCTTATAATTTGATTCGTCTAAGAATCACCTCCTTTGGAGTTTTTTAGAAAGAGATATGGTTAAAATACTGAAACATATACGAATGA
>NW_018397302.1:201499-201609 GCF_002168275.2 Theobroma umbraticum
GAGTTATCACACCCCCAAACTTAAGATTTTGCTAGTCCTCGAGAAAACATAAAACGACATGCAATAACGTAAACATGAAAACATTTAACTAGACTTCAATTGCACCATTT
>NW_018397302.1:201877-202015 GCF_002168275.2 Theobroma umbraticum
GTTAAATTCCGTGTGTGTGTGTGTAATCTCTTCACTTAGAATATTGTACAATCTCGATAAATTTATATTCATGCAAAATTCAACTTAGTAATTAACTCCATAAGTTTGCTTTTCATCCCTCTCTCCACTAATGTAGGC
>NW_018397302.1:202328-202518 GCF_002168275.2 Theobroma umbraticum
ATGGGGAAAACAAAGGCATTTTCAAAGCTTATGCCTTGAAGGTCCATTCATACCTAAGTGAGAAGAGAAGGGGAGAAAAAAAGAAAGAAAGAAAGGAAGAAGAGGGAAAAAGAAAAGAGAAAGTGAAGGTTCAGGATAGTGAACCCAAGACAAGGAAGGTAAGTAAAATTTTGATTTTTGGTTATGATTT
>NW_018397302.1:202618-202809 GCF_002168275.2 Theobroma umbraticum
CTTTGCTGCCACAAACATACTCAAACCATTACCGACTCATTTCCCCAAGAAATCAAAACCAAAAATCAGAATTTTACTTACCTTCCTTATCTTGGGTTCGCTACGCCGAACCTTCAGTTTCTCTTTTCTTTGTCCCTTTTCTTCCTTCCTTTCTTTCTTTCTTTCTCCCCTTCTCTTCTCACTTGGGTATG
>NW_018397302.1:203209-203383 GCF_002168275.2 Theobroma umbraticum
CACTTTTCCCTTTCTTCATTTAACCACCCAAGGCACCAATCACATTACCTGCAAAAAATTTTAATCTTATTCTCTTCTTTTACTTCATATGGTGGGGGTCCCACATGTTCCCCACTAACGTCTCCTTTTTTGCATATAATAATTTGCATGTAATGGTAAATTTCACATGTACAT
>NW_018397302.1:203554-203705 GCF_002168275.2 Theobroma umbraticum
CCCTCCAAACTTTCATGCTTTATAATTCGGTCCATCCAACACTTCTTAATTTCCTATTTCCTTCTAGTTTCTTTCCTATACATGTGTACAAATATATTATAAGGTTTGCACCCCATCAAGGTGTCAGCATAATATTTAAATATATACTTAC
>NW_018397302.1:203962-204065 GCF_002168275.2 Theobroma umbraticum
ATTGCCTTTTTATCTCACTAATTCATCCTCTGTAAACTATTATTATTTAGTTATTATGTCCTCGCGTACGGAGTATTTTATTCTAAATATTCTTTTTGCCTGT
>NW_018397302.1:204075-204292 GCF_002168275.2 Theobroma umbraticum
AAACGTACATTTATTGTCACTCATTCTTTCAAAATCCGTTTTACTCGCTTTAAGTAATTTTTTAACTTTATAAACGATTTTAAATGGAATTTTTTCACTTTTGGATAAAACAGATCATCATTTGATGTCTACATTGGAAAATGTGAAGCGAAAGTCACCCAAGTCTAAGAGAAGTCCAATTATAGTTACTCATACTTTCAAAAGCCTAGTTATTCAC
>NW_018397302.1:204537-204816 GCF_002168275.2 Theobroma umbraticum
TTTTAAAGTTGAATTTTTCTCATTTTTTGATTAAAACAGATCATAATGTGATCTATGCATAGGAAAACTTGAAGGAAAAGCCATGCATTGATAAGAAAAATCTATTTATAGTTACTTATGCCATTGAAAGCCTTGTTATTCGCTTTAAATGGTTTTATAGTTTTCTAAATGATTTTAAGTAGAATTTTCCTTCATTTTTGGCTTAAATATATCATAATTTGTTACTTGAATTGGGAACATGAAGTGACAATGATCCATTCACAAGACAAGTCCATTTAT
>NW_018397302.1:204916-205058 GCF_002168275.2 Theobroma umbraticum
TGCTTGGAAGGATAATGGACAAAAGAGTAATTAAGTGTTTGGGAATTGCACCAAGTTTTGAAAAAGGATATACCAAACTATTTGTGGCAAGAATGATAATTGATGTTACTTAGAAATGTTTTATACGCACACTGATGTAATG
>NW_018397302.1:205068-205269 GCF_002168275.2 Theobroma umbraticum
AAGTTGCTAAGGAACTTAAAGGCTAAACCACAGTTATGTGATTGCATATTGTGAAACATATACTTAAGGTGGGTAATTACAAGGAAAAAATCTAGACGAATCTTGTTATGAATCTTGTGGAAACCAGCATTAAGTTGTGTAGTTACCAAAAGGAAGTTGTAAGTTTGAAAGTGGATACTTGCAATGACATTGTGATGCAAA
>NW_018397302.1:205385-205562 GCF_002168275.2 Theobroma umbraticum
GAAAGAGTATAAGTGTGTAAATTATGTGAAGTTATGCATAGGCATAATGTGAATTCATGTGGATTACATTAGAGATAACTTATGGTAGGATATAAGTTAGATGGCAACTTAAACATCCAAAGGGGTAATCTAGAATTGACTATACCCTAATGTTTGTGGATTAAACTTGATTTATGG
>NW_018397302.1:205575-205835 GCF_002168275.2 Theobroma umbraticum
AGGTAAATTAGAAATGCCAAAATTGAGAAAAGTGAAAAAGGAAACATGAACTACAAGAATATGATATTGAATCTTGGTTATGGATGGGAACATATAAAGTGAAATTTAGTCCGAAAGCATTTGACACGAAGATCCCTACATATAATGATCATTGTTGACATGAAATGTGTGTGGCATACGTATATGTGGAGATGATTATGTAACCAACTAAAGTGAAGGATTATTCTTAGTAATTTGAAATTTGAACTCAATGTGTTTGA
>NW_018397302.1:205971-206113 GCF_002168275.2 Theobroma umbraticum
GATATAAGGGAATTTTGGAGCAATAAATAAAGAAAGAATATCAAGAAATGGAATATATGGTGTGGTTAAGCCATACAATACGGATTAATATGATTGAGATGTAAGAAGTAATAAAGTGGTATGTCATGACTATTGTAGACTC
>NW_018397302.1:206265-206514 GCF_002168275.2 Theobroma umbraticum
TATATTTTGAGACATGAAGGATTAGAACTAATGAAAAGAATTTGATGGTGAATGCAAGAATTACAATTAAAGCCAAAGATTGGCAAGTGAATTGCCTGTTTACATGATGTAAGTCTCGTTGGCTTAAGAATAATGTTGAAGTGTGAATCCTTGAACGTGCAAGTAATAGAAAAAATAAGAAGATTTAGATAGCATAGAAGCAAGGTAAACATGAACTATGTGGGAATAATTAAAGGTTTTAACCTCCCC
>NW_018397302.1:206524-206824 GCF_002168275.2 Theobroma umbraticum
AATATGTACAAGAATGAATATGGCATATTTATAACGCTATAAGTTATGTAATAGTGTATGGGAATAAGATGAATGAATGTCGAGAAGTTTGATAAGAAACGAAGTAATAAGATGGTGATTAGGTATATATAAGCAAGAATGATATGTGATCAATAATGGTATGATTGAGGTTGAATTGTGTTTAATGATAATAACAGAGTTAAAGGTGGTGTGCTCAGGATCTTAATGATAGGAAGAGCATAATTATGAGAGATACTGCTATTTTGATTCTGAAGATGATAATAGACCTAAGTAAATTGT
>NW_018397302.1:207015-207522 GCF_002168275.2 Theobroma umbraticum
ATCTCATCGATGAGATAGAGGGTTGATGGACATAAATTTAAGTACGAAAGAGCAGTGATAGGCGAAAGGAATATTTTAGAATAAAATATTTCATACGTTAGGACATGTTAACTAAATAACACTAGTTTACCGAGGATGAATTAGAGAGATAAAAAGGCAATTTTGAAGTGAATCGGGACAAGTGAGACATTTTGGGTCTCGACGAGACAAGTTGAAAAATTTAGAATAAAATATTATTAAAATATTAATATTTTATCTGTGATTGAAGTTAGTCATGAAGAAGAAGTATATGACTAATTTAAGTGGAGGAGAAGAAGTAAGAATGAATTTTGAAGAAAAACGAGGTTAGTGGGCCCGTATGCCTTTATTAAATACAGCATGAGCTGATAAGTATATATTTAAATATTATGGTGACACCTTAATGGGGTACAAACCTTATAATATATTTTTACACATGTAAAGAAAAGAAACTAGAATGAAATTGGAAATTAAGAAGTGTTGGAAGGA
>NW_018397302.1:207532-207599 GCF_002168275.2 Theobroma umbraticum
AAGCATGAAAGTTTGGAGGGTCAAGCAGTAAATAAAGAAAGTTTTGAGGACTTAAGTGTAATTTTCA
>NW_018397302.1:207609-207780 GCF_002168275.2 Theobroma umbraticum
TTAAATGGGAATTTATTAACCCAGGGAAGTTAGATTAGGTCGAATATAAGATGTACATATGAAATTTACCATTACAAGCAAATTATTATATGCAAAAAAGGAGAACTTAGTGGTGATCATGTGAGACCCCCACCATGTGAAGTAAAAGAAGGGAATAAGATTAAAATTTAT
>NW_018397302.1:208132-208269 GCF_002168275.2 Theobroma umbraticum
TATCTCTTTCTAAAAAACTCCAAATGAGGTGATTCTTAGACCAATCGAATTATATGAAGAAGGGATATAATGTTTATGTTCACCAAATTTGCCCAGTTCTGATTGGATCATGGTCAAAATATTTGTCAAAGTCGGAC
>NW_018397302.1:208423-208574 GCF_002168275.2 Theobroma umbraticum
GTTCCTAACATATCAGGGTGAAATTCACGTTTGAAGTTGATAGACTGCCACAGCACTGGGAGAACAGGGCTGCAGCGTTGATGAAAGGAAGCACACTTACAAAATTCCAGAGAGCTCAGCGCTGTAGCGCTGGAGAAGTAGCGCCGCAGCG
>NW_018397302.1:208674-209938 GCF_002168275.2 Theobroma umbraticum
TTCATTGGCAAGAAAAGTCCATTTATAGTCACCCATGTCTTCAAAAGCCTTATTGCTCGCTTTAAGTGATTTTATAGTCTCATAATTGATTTTAGGTTGAATTATTTTTCATTTTTTGTTAAAACAGATCATAATTGATTGTTTGACTTGAGAAACATGAAAAAAAACTCATGCATTTACATAAACGCCCACTTATAGTCACCCAAGCCTTCAAAAGCCTCATTACTCGCTTTCAATGGTTTTATAATATCATAATTTATTTTTAGTGAAATGTTTTTACTATTTTTATAAAAATAGATTATAATTGAATGTATACCATGGGAAACGTGAAGCAAAAGTCATCCATTAGTATAAAAAGTCTACTTATAGTCACTTAAGCTTTCGAAAGCCTTATTACTCGCTTTAAATGGATTTATAATCTCATAATTGAATTGAAGTTGAATTTTTTAATATTTTTAGTTAAAATAGATTCTAATTGAATGAATGCCTTAGAAAACGTGAAGAAAAAGCTATTCATTGACAAGAAATGTCCATTTATAGTTACCCATGCCTTCGAAAGCCTTATTATGCGTTTTAAATGGTTCTATAATCTTATAATAGATTTTAAGTTGAGTTTTTTATATTTTTTGTTAAAACAGATTCTAATTGAATATCTACCTTGGGAAATATAAAGAAAAGGACATTCATTGGCAAGAAATGTCCATTTATAGTCGTCCACGCCTTCAAAAGCCTTATTATGCACTATAAATGGTTTTATAATCTCATAATTGATTTTCGGTTGAATTTGTTTTAGATTTTGGGTTAAAATAGATTATAATTGACCATCTGCTTCAAGAAACATGAAGAAAAAGCCGTTCATTGATAAGAAATGTCCATTTATAGTCACCTATGCCTTCAAATAATTTTATAATCTCATAATTGATTTTAGGTTAAATTTTTTTACATTTTGATTAAAAACATATTATAATTGACTGTTTGCCCTTATAAAACATGAAAATAAATCTATTCATTGACAAGAAAAGTATATTTATAGTCACCGATACCTTCAAAAACCTTATTACTCCCTTAAAATAATTTTATAATCTCATAATTGATTTTAACTTGAATTTTTTTATATTTTTGTTTAAAATATATAATAATTAAATGTTTACCTTGAGAAACATGAAGAAAAACCCATTGATTGGCAAGAAAAGTCTTTTTACAGTCACTTATGCCTTCAAAAGCCTTGTTACTCACTTTAAATGGTTTTATAATCTCATAATTG
>NW_018397302.1:210038-210197 GCF_002168275.2 Theobroma umbraticum
CAAGCACCTATATTCTAGTTCCAAGTATCTCTATACTTCAACCTATGAGATCGGGTGCTTACTTCTCAAGTAAGGAACATAGAATGTATTAGTCACTAGGCATCATTGATATCCAGTTTCAATGATACATTGACCAGGAACATTTTTGAGATTATGCTT
>NW_018397302.1:210311-210895 GCF_002168275.2 Theobroma umbraticum
TTCATCCAATTAGACTTTATAACTTGTTATAATTGATGTCTTATTGGTGAAAGAAAACCTTTAATCATTCAATATGAATAATGTTGTTGCATGATTGGCATCAAGCCTTAACCAATTACAATTGGCTGCAGGGCTCATCCTAACATCTCCCACTAGCACAAAGCCAATTGCTATCTCATTGTATGTGGATTCAAATTCATCTAGCAATCATGTCTCTGTGTAAACTCGCTTGTGCCCTTCAATGTGGTTAATTCTTTTATCTATCTTTCTATGTATCGCATCATGTCATATTACTATCTATAGATCCAATGAGACCCAGGTTTTACTATTATGGCTCCATTGTTATATTAGTAATGTCCAGAACCCTTTATTAGTTCCATGAACTAATGGTCTAAATATCTTCTTACTTGAGCCCTTTATAATAGGATGTATATGACTTTATTTATATTCATGTATAATCCCTTTTGGTTCTTGGGACCATTCCAACTAGACTATGTTGCATGCATCATATGCATCTGTCACTTTATGTTACGCCATTTGGCCTCTTTAAACTTTTTATGGTCATTGGGCTCCCACTAAATCCA
>NW_018397302.1:210905-211022 GCF_002168275.2 Theobroma umbraticum
TGAGAGTAATATTCAAACTCTTTAGAATATTCCAAGAGGTATATACATCTCAATGTATGCTTAGAATCACATTGGTTTGGAATATCATAATGGGCTTTTATGTTGGAGAGATATGGA
>NW_018397303.1:0-108 GCF_002168275.2 Theobroma umbraticum
TATGAATATAAAGAAATATATAAATTTAGATGATCATTTGGTTTATAAAAAAAATGGTTTTGCCAAACAGAGTATTTATAAATAAAAAGTAAATCTATAAAAAAAATA
>NW_018397303.1:118-229 GCF_002168275.2 Theobroma umbraticum
GATATATTTAGTTAAGGTGAGAGTAGTAAAAAAATTAAGAAATAATATATATGGATCCTATAAATGAAAAGTAATAGAAAATAAGAATAAATATATTTATCACAAATGGAA
>NW_018397303.1:239-369 GCF_002168275.2 Theobroma umbraticum
AAAGCAAAAGAAAAAGAAAAAGAAATGTTTATATCACAAAATTCATCTAGGTGCTTATAAATATGTAGAATATAATATATAATATTAAATGAGAAATATTAATAATCAAATGGTTAATTTGAGCTAATCC
>NW_018397303.1:784-946 GCF_002168275.2 Theobroma umbraticum
ATATAGATTTAAATAGAAAGCTTCAAAAAAATAAATAATTAAAAAATAAATAATTATAAATACATGAACAAAGTAATACATCACCTTAAATTATTAAATATATTATTACATGAATACCGAACCAACTAAATTAATAAATCCATGCATGTGGATATCATCATT
>NW_018397303.1:969-1085 GCF_002168275.2 Theobroma umbraticum
TATATTTTGTTAATGAAACAAGAATTCTGATGATGGGATTTTCTCGAAGAGCTCATAGAGATGAGTTCTTCTCGGGACATTCCTAGGTGAGGAAAACTTCGAGACTTCACCAAAGA
>NW_018397303.1:1231-1370 GCF_002168275.2 Theobroma umbraticum
TCAGTTAATTTATAAATAAGTAATTAATAAACAAGGATTAAGGAAACATCAATGCTTTAGGCTACAATAGAATAACTTAAGATTAACCCTAAGCACATAGTCAATCTAGAACCTATTCAGAGCTTTATTTTCCATCACC
>NW_018397303.1:1549-1741 GCF_002168275.2 Theobroma umbraticum
CTTGACCACCTCTTTCACTATGTGCTCATAATGCATCCTAAATTGACTTATGCATTGAGGAATAAGGGATGCAAGAATTGTTGGAAATATTAATATAAGGGTCTAAGCTAAAAATTAAGTGTTCAAACAAAGAAAAGTTGTCATCAGGCTCAAAGGGGGAAACTAAGGACAATTTATGTAAAGGAAGGCTAT
>NW_018397303.1:2087-2228 GCF_002168275.2 Theobroma umbraticum
AATAACAACTAAACTTAGAAAAAAATATCTTGGGTTGCCTCCCAAGAAGTGCTCCTTTATAGTCACTAGCTTGACTGTAGCACCCCATTTTGCAGTTCTTCATCCTCGAAATATGGTCTAAGGCTCAACCCATTAACCATG
>NW_018397303.1:2328-2474 GCF_002168275.2 Theobroma umbraticum
TATTCAGAGCTTTATTTTCCATCACCTAGTATACCTCTTTTCCATCAACCTTTTGCTTTTGTTCAACACTTCGTTCTTTCTTTCCTTTTTCATTTTCTCAAATTCACACCCCCAAACTTATTTCTTTTATTAGGTATTGAGATGAA
>NW_018397303.1:2665-2879 GCF_002168275.2 Theobroma umbraticum
CTCTTGACCACCTCTTTCACTATGTGCTCATAACACATCCTAAATTGACTTATGTACTTAGGAATAAGGGATGCAAGAATTATTGGAAATATTAATATAATGGTTTGGGCTAAAAATTAAGTGTTCAAACAAAGAAAATATGTCATCAGGCTCAAAGGGTGAAACTAAGGACAATTTATGTAAAGGAAGGCTATAAAAGGCTCAATCGATCCAA
>NW_018397303.1:2946-3060 GCF_002168275.2 Theobroma umbraticum
GCTTAGGATTTCGCCTCGAGAGAGAATCAAACAAATTTTAGAACTTAATACATATTTGAGAAATTTGCATTGACATGAACCTTTTCTAAATATATACAATAAATCTAAGGAAAA
>NW_018397303.1:3577-3687 GCF_002168275.2 Theobroma umbraticum
TTATTTAAATAGGAAAACAAGAACTAACTAAAATAACAACTAAACTTAGAAAAATAATCTTGGGTTGCCTCCCAAGAAGCGCTCGTTTATAGTCACTAGCTTGACTATAG
>NW_018397303.1:3877-4126 GCF_002168275.2 Theobroma umbraticum
AGTAAGTTCACCTTTGCCTTCATCAATTAACTCCACTCTATTGCAATAATTTGTAGAGCCAGGGCGTTTATGTGCATTGAAAATATTAAACTCGACTACTTCTTCTCCAACTTTAAAATTTATCTTGCCTTCCCTCACCTCAATGATTGCGCCTATAGTAGCCAAGAATGGGCGTCCTAAGATTAAAGGAATTTTTAGATCCTTTTCCATCGCAAGCACAATGAAGTCCACTGGAATGTAGAGATGCCC
>NW_018397303.1:4226-4324 GCF_002168275.2 Theobroma umbraticum
CCAAGTTTACAACTGAAAGTTATGTAGTATGTATGAGTTAATTTTTTTTTCTCATATTAAAACTTACACTAACAATCTAAGCTTTAGTTTCACTATTA
>NW_018397303.1:4334-4432 GCF_002168275.2 Theobroma umbraticum
GCTCTGCAAAAGATAAAGCTATATGGCTTCTTACAGTGGTAGAAAAATGAGCATCATAGCAGCCTCATCAACTTGAAGTCCAAAAATCCTTTTTTTTA
>NW_018397303.1:4866-5009 GCF_002168275.2 Theobroma umbraticum
CCAAAGTTTACATTGTTACTATAAGTTTTAATTTGACAAAAAATAATAATTTGCCTACGGAATAACTGACGAAAATTTTCGTCGGTAATCCAACAGATTTCTCACATTAGCAATTACAAATTAGCTGATAGATCAAATCCATT
>NW_018397303.1:5166-5331 GCF_002168275.2 Theobroma umbraticum
GAGGGAAATTTTCATCGTAATTTTCATCGATAATCTTTACTATTACAAAAAAAATTTTCATTGGTGCTCATGATTGACGTTTGATTGATGTATCTTTGTACTTTCCGTGACATAATACCCATCTACATTTTGAAAAAATTTGTTGGTAAACAACTACCGTTTAGG
>NW_018397303.1:5341-5434 GCF_002168275.2 Theobroma umbraticum
TAGATCCAAATTTTGTCAGTATTTCCATTGGTATGTTTCAGATCCCTGACACCTCGTTTTCCATTTATTGACGAAATTAGCAATGGATAATTC
>NW_018397303.1:5697-6037 GCF_002168275.2 Theobroma umbraticum
TTTCCATTGACAACTGTGATGGATGTTTGATTAACCTTTGAGCTTACTAACCCTAACCGATGAAATGTTCATTGGCGTTTTGAAAATTCCATTGGAATTTTTGTTGCAATGTTTTTATCCCTTGACACTTTATTTTCTGTTTACTGACAGAAGTAACGATGTGGAATTCCATTGGGAGACTAACGTTTGAATTTACTTTCTTGACTAAAAGAAATTTTATCATGAATTTTGGAAAATTCTATTGGTGTGCTGCTAACTTTGGAAATAACCATTTCTATGAAAATTTTTTTTAGATTTTCTGTCGATACTTCTATCGGTACCTTCTATATTGAGATATATA
>NW_018397303.1:6296-7367 GCF_002168275.2 Theobroma umbraticum
CTTAAATTTCATGCAATGAATGTCATTGATCTTTGCAGCTACTCTAATTGCAATCACAACATGCAATATAATGATCACAACAATATTGAGACGACAAACCAGAATGCATTACCAAAAAAAAATTACAAAAATCAAACTAAAAAATTGATGAATTAAGAAGACGTACCATTCTTTTCGCATGTACAACAAAAGGCAAGGAACCACTAGTGAGTGTTGATCTATCGCCTTCCTTCACTGTTAGACAATACTACTTAGCCTTTTACAATCGGCGCAGTCGTCATTGATTAGTTACGTCTAGACATTTGCAATGATCCATAGTCGAGACATCCTTCTTGTTTCAATGATGTTTTTGTCATGGGCCTCCTTTTGCATAGGCAACATGTCAAACAAGCAATTAGACATTTGAAATTGCACCTTCTATTTGGAATCAATGTATCTTCATTCAAACTCTCGAGGTTATCATTAGATGTGGGTCGCATGGCATAGGGAAGTCAAAACTAACACATTTGATTATTAATCTTTTGGAAAAGGAAAGTATTCAGTGGTGTGCAGAGAATTGTTCAGTCAAGCTTGATGGACATAAGGAGTTCAGCATTTTAGATTCGAATAGTGACATCGATTAAATTAATTAATGTAATATCAGCCACAGGTTTTTCTTATCAGCCTATGTTTGTGTAAGAATTACTAAGATGTAATATAACAAGTTAATGTACTATTGTAACAATAGGTATCTGATGTTCGTATGTATATTTAAAACTTTTTTATGTTCATGAAGGCCTCTTAAAGATTAAGCTTCCTTGTTCCTTTATGTTGAGTTTAGCTATATCATGTATCTAACTCAATTCTTAGTAATGACAAAGACACATGGAAGATTGTAAATTCCAATAAAAAAAAAGGAAAACAATTTGTAAACTTCATATATATATGTAAGAAATTATGAGCAGTATTCTTGATTGGCATTATGAGGAATAATTTATATCACCTAAATAATTCATAGGCTATTTTTCATATCACCTAAAATAATTCATAAGCTATTTTTTTGATTTGGCTAGTTAATTCATATCGCCTAAA
>NW_018397303.1:7903-8140 GCF_002168275.2 Theobroma umbraticum
TTTTTAAATATTATTATAATTAGTTGTGGAAGTCATGAATTTATAAATGTGTGATGAATGAGCTTTAAAGTTAGGTAGGCTTAAATATTTCACTAATACTTTAAAATTAAATATTGTAGACACCTTTTTTTATAATAATATAAAAATATAAAATAATTTTTAAAAAAAGAAAAAAAAGTTAAGAACACGTTTAGCCTCCATTGTCAACAAAATACATAGCATTAAATACACCTCAGG
>NW_018397303.1:8372-8521 GCF_002168275.2 Theobroma umbraticum
TTCTACCAGCAGACTACCCTAGCCACAATAAAAAAGATCAATCAAAAAAAGCATAAAAAAAAGAAAGTCGGTGTTTGAAAAAGGGGTTCGGGTAGCCTGAGAAAAAGAAAAAGTGTCGATTTTTGTGTGGGTAGAGGGAGAATCAAAAG
>NW_018397303.1:8964-9130 GCF_002168275.2 Theobroma umbraticum
GGTAATTCTTGAAGCCTAGTGGAACTTGAACCCATTTAGAGCAGTGGGTCAAGCCAGACCCAGTAGGTAATGGATATGTTCATAAGAATTTTGGATTGGGTTTAAAATGTTAAAAGTTGTGGTATATTAATTTCTTGTTCATTAATTATTATAGTTGTTTGAAATT
>NW_018397303.1:9367-9607 GCF_002168275.2 Theobroma umbraticum
ATTAAATGACTAATATTAATAATCAAATGGTTAATTTGAGCTAATCCAATGATAGAATTCCATTTAGAAGGGTAAAGAGTTGCCTTTCTCAGGTGGATTTCTTAAAGGCGTAATCCGTGACAGATTTTCACTAAAACGTCAGGATAAATCCAAGCTCTATACTCCAATACCCATTAACTCAAATAGTCCTTGTAATAAAAATAATATATATTTAGAAAAAATAAATTTACATTATGTTGC
>NW_018397303.1:9662-9790 GCF_002168275.2 Theobroma umbraticum
CATATTAATTCATAATGTTAATTAAGGAATATAGATTTAAATAGAAAGCTCTGAAAAAATAAATAATTAAAAATAATAATAATAAACACATGAACAAAGTAATACATCACCTTAAATTATTAAACATA
>NW_018397303.1:9890-10154 GCF_002168275.2 Theobroma umbraticum
ATAATCAAATGGTTAATTTGAGCTAATCCAATGATAGAATTCCACCTAAAAGGGCAAAGAGTTGCCTTTCTTAGGTGGATTTCTTAAAGGCATAGTCCGAGATAGATTTTCACTAAAGCGTCTAGATAAATCCAAGCTCTATACTCCAATACCCATTAACTCAAATAATCATTGTAATAAAAAATATATATTTAGAAAAAATAAATTTACATTATGTTGTATTTAAATTTAAATTAATAAAGTTAGCTAATTAGCTTAAACAAA
>NW_018397303.1:10322-10849 GCF_002168275.2 Theobroma umbraticum
TAAGGAATATAGATTTAAATAGAAAGCTTCAAAAAATAAATAATAATAAATACTTGAACAAAGTAATACATCACCTTAAATTATTTAACATATTATTGCATGAATACCGAACCAACTAATTTAATAAATCTGTGCATGTGGATATCATCATTTTATCCTGTCATAGTATGCCACGTCAATTTTGTTAATGAAACAGGAATTCCGACAATGGGATTTTCTCGAAGAGCTCGTAGAGACGAGTTCTTCTCGGGACATTCCTAGGTGAGGAAATCTTCGAGACTTCACCAAAGAGTTGGGATAGTCTACGAACAATTTTTCGATAAAAGATTGCCGACCTCATCATTTAAAGTTGAATAACTCATAGCATCATTTTAAGATTGCAACATGTGCATCCATGAAACTGAATAAAAGACAAGGATTAAGGAAACATCAATGGTTTAGGCTACAATAGAATAACTTAAGATTAAATTGTACCGTTCGCGAAACAGGCGCCACCGAGGTGCTAACCCTTCTCCGTGTGTAACCAC
>NW_018397303.1:10859-11100 GCF_002168275.2 Theobroma umbraticum
CCATCTCAAAAACTCGTAAACTAGTTCTCGTTCTTTCGACGGACCTAAAATGAACTTAGGATTTTGTCGATTAGAACTGAGTTAATAGGTGACCAATCGTACCATGAAAGGACAATTGGTGGTGACTCCTAACTTGTTTTTTCCCCACGTCTAGCGGTCAGGTTTTCGGACTCAGCACATTACAACAAATATGAATACAATAAGGAATTAAATGGACCAAAGCAACGAAGGCTGACAGCTG
>NW_018397303.1:11367-11491 GCF_002168275.2 Theobroma umbraticum
AGGCATTATGAGACTGTGAATTTCTATTTTCCAAAAATCTTGGATAATTGAAGCATAATTTGCATTCCGTTGAGTAAGTTTTATGACACCATAAAACTAATTTTCTACACTGATGCAAATTTTT
>NW_018397303.1:11591-12228 GCF_002168275.2 Theobroma umbraticum
CTCATAACATCATTTTATGATTGCAACATGTGCATCCGTGAAATTGAATAAAAGGCTTAATCAGTTAATTTATAAATAAGTAATTAGTAAACAAGGATTAAGGAAACATCAATGGTTTAGGCTACAATAGAATAACTTAAGATTAAATGGTACTATTCGCGAAACGGGCGCCACCGAGGTGCTAACCCTTCTCCGTGTGTAACCACACTCCCGAACCCATCTCAAAAACTCGTAAACTAGTTCTCGTTCTTTCGACAGACCTAAAATGAATTTAAGATTTTGTCTATTAGAACTGAATTAATTGGTGACTAATCGTACCGCGAAAGGACAATTGGTGGTGACTCTTAACTTGTTTTTTCCCCACATCTAGCAGTCAGGTTTCCACATTACGACAAATATGAATACAATAAAAAATTAAATGAACCAAAGCAACTATGCCTTTTTTCTCCTATGCCTAATTTAATCTTGATATTTTGTAGATCCACCGCCTTAAAACACGCCATTTCACAACGCTATAAATAGATTATTTCCCTAATATATTAATTTCAATCAAATTGTTTTTTCAATCAACTTTCTTGTAGACATTATCTTTTGGTAATTTTTGCTTACGATCAGTCAAGATTTTCTGGGTTTTTCT
>NW_018397303.1:12509-12621 GCF_002168275.2 Theobroma umbraticum
GACACCATAAAACTAATTTTCTACACTGATGCAAATTTTTCACATAGCCTTTAGCATATGTTGTTATCTTAAATTTGTTTTATAGCATGTCAATTACATTTATTTGTGCCTA
>NW_018397303.1:12721-13054 GCF_002168275.2 Theobroma umbraticum
GGAGACAAATTATATCAAGGACACACTTATAGCAATCAAGTTCAAGATGAAGAAATTAAGCAAGAAGAGGAAGTATCTACACTACCTAAGTGAAGCCATATGTGCCTCCCATTCCTTTTCTGGATATAATTGATCAGTTACCTAAAGATGTTGTTGATATGGACAATTCAAAGAAACTTTTTGAAGCTTGCTTGATTGAAGATGCAACAACAAAGGACAAGAATGAAGAATGCACAAATGTTACACATTGTTTAAAGCCCACACCAAAATTACATTATTCAAGAAGAACTCATTTTGAGAAGTAGGATAAAAGTCAGCCTATTCCACCACCTT
>NW_018397303.1:13205-13440 GCF_002168275.2 Theobroma umbraticum
ACCAAAGTCAAGACTTGTTAGGAGGCAACCCAAGCTTTTGAACCTCTTATTTTTTATTTTTTGATATTTTTTATTTATATTTCTACATTAATCTTTATTTATTTTTTAATTAAAATATCCTCATACAAGTGACAATGAGGAAGATGATGATAAGGAAAAGGGGGAAGATTAAAGTTTCTCAAGATTCATCAAACTACTAGGGGAGTGTCGTTTTACCTTTCCTTTATTCTTTCTA
>NW_018397303.1:13572-13748 GCF_002168275.2 Theobroma umbraticum
TTTTTTTTTGGTGGTTAATATTTTGTGGAAGTTGTAGACATAATTTTAATTATTTGCATGCTTTTAGGATTAGTTTATCATTTATATTTTTATTCTTGCTTGAAATTTTAGGAATTTAGAGAAGAATTGTGTCAATTTTTTTTTATGATTTTCCTTATCTAATGATGATAATTAGT
>NW_018397303.1:14073-14437 GCF_002168275.2 Theobroma umbraticum
CCTTTTCCTTGTTTAACCACATAATAATGAGCATAGCTTTAAAATTAAATTTTCAAATTTGCAACCCTCACTTCTAAGCTTGTATATTGTTTTAGGAAATATTTATTGAGCTAAATGCATTTGGTAGAAAAGTGATGCTGATGTGAAAAAGTTCAAAATATTAAAAATCACTGCACTACTTACAATTCAAAGAAAATAAGTTTAAGGGTGTAAAATTGTGAAATTATGAAATAAAAAAGAAAAAAGAAGTAGAATAAAGTGTTGAATAAAAGAAAAGTTCAAATAAGGTAGAAAAGGTATATGTGGAGATGGAAAAATAAAGATCTATATATAGGTCCTAGAATAATTATGTGCTTAGGGCAAT
>NW_018397303.1:14537-14694 GCF_002168275.2 Theobroma umbraticum
TATCATAGACTATGGCCTAGCCACGTCTAAGAGCCTGTCTGTGACCTAAAGGTTCTCTAGCTATAGCTCACTTGTGCACAAGGGTCACGCTATCTCGATGTGACATTCGACCTAATCTCGAATCTCTTGGTTTGACAAAACCATTTAAAAATCAAGT
>NW_018397303.1:14834-14971 GCF_002168275.2 Theobroma umbraticum
CACACAATCAATAAGGCACATTTTGACATAAATGTGTTAAAGAGCTTGTTTTTATATTTTTAAAACCCTTTACATATATAACTTATATATATATTCAAAATAATTTCAAACGTCATGGCATCCACAATTGCCTAGAA
>NW_018397303.1:14981-15205 GCF_002168275.2 Theobroma umbraticum
CTCATGTTTTCCACAATAACAGTTTATAAATCTTTCATGAATAGTAGCATATAAAACATCATTCTATATATTCCGAAACCTTTTTTAAATAGACACCCCCTACTCACCTCACAATAGTAGGATACTACATCATTAATGGTTTGGGTGTCTCTAGCTAATCTTACCCGCTGATCGCTCGTTACCTCCTTTGGTACGCTACCACGGCAAACTTTTCGTACTTATAC
>NW_018397303.1:15574-15702 GCF_002168275.2 Theobroma umbraticum
CACATAAGTCACAAACTCCTCACATCTTTAGTCATCATTGCTGCCATAAGCACAAGTAATCAATATTCATCTTACTTTCCTTTGCACCAATGATTTTAAGGTTTCAAGCACTTACCCATCATTTGCCT
>NW_018397303.1:15712-15831 GCF_002168275.2 Theobroma umbraticum
CACCATACTTTTAAGATCAACCCACATGCATGTACCCAGTTCTTTGAATTGTTGAAGATTGTTTCTACAACAAGCAAAATCTCACATTACAATCGGTTTACAAATCATACATTCAAACA
>NW_018397303.1:16236-16453 GCF_002168275.2 Theobroma umbraticum
CTCAAGTTTCATGCACCAATTTCCTCCCTTGCTCACTGGTCCATTATCTATCCTCACTTTACTTCTCCATCTGCCACCTTCACCATCCCACCTTTTCTTCCATTATTATTTATTTCTTGCACCGCCTTATTCTTCCAATCCTATTTCATGCACCACTTTTACCTTATATTTTATTTGATCATTCATTAATCTATTTAAGTCACATGCATCCACATTT
>NW_018397303.1:16553-16635 GCF_002168275.2 Theobroma umbraticum
TTGAGATTAAATAAAGAATATTTTTCTCAGTAAGCAAAAGTTCTTATTTTCCCTAGACTCTTTCAAAAGAGTAAGAGATTTT
>NW_018397303.1:16645-16772 GCF_002168275.2 Theobroma umbraticum
GTTTGACCAACCAAAGTGGGATTTTGGCCATTGTTTACCTTAGTGGGGTTTTATAACTTCACCAAGATTGGTGTTCACCTTATTGGGGTTTCTAATCTCGCCATGATTGGTGTTTTCACAACATCTC
>NW_018397303.1:17350-17577 GCF_002168275.2 Theobroma umbraticum
ATTTTAATGAAAGAACGAGAGCAATTTTTAGGTGCAAACTTTCACTACATATGTTTTGGTATTTTAGCCATAACTCTCTTTATAGTCTTTAAATGAGGAGATTCTTAGACCATTGGAAAGACAAGAGAAAAATCTACAACTTTCATGTTTAACACATCACTAAGTTCTGCTTAGAACATGATCAAAAATCTTGTCAAATTTAATACATTGCATCAGTCCTAGAGCAA
>NW_018397303.1:17587-17716 GCF_002168275.2 Theobroma umbraticum
TATTAATTAATTGGGCATGGCTGCGACCCACATAGTCCGATGAGGAAATCCTAGCTGATATTGACTTCTTTCTCTAGCCAACTTGGCCTAACTTCAAAGCCCTATAAAAAAACCTTTTAGAGAACTTTT
>NW_018397303.1:17816-17950 GCF_002168275.2 Theobroma umbraticum
CCAAAATGCTCTTTTAGAGCGAATATGTTCAAAGCTCGTTTCAACTCGACCTTCGAGGAAAACATTCTTCCATTGTATACGCGATCATCAGCACATCTCGACTCCTTAATGGTAACTGTTTGGAAGGAGAACCT
>NW_018397303.1:18115-18272 GCF_002168275.2 Theobroma umbraticum
TCCAGCAATGTATCAGGGGAATGAATCCCATTCTGACCAGCGATGGGGTTATTGTATATGGGCTCATCACAACATACATCCCCTACATCAACACCTCTAACAGGTTTTTTTTCGCCTTCGACATTATTGCTAATTGGAATGTCACTATCATAAAGCC
>NW_018397303.1:18470-20219 GCF_002168275.2 Theobroma umbraticum
ATTTGAAAATGCCATTACACCCTCTACAGTTTCACCCAATCGTTGCATTGGTTTGCTAGAAGCAAGTAATTGGTTTGATGCACATCCTAATCAGAATTGTACAGCCAATTGTTCTGTGAATGTTGTCTCTCTACCAAGCTGCACAAACTCTTCTGCATATGTCAATTGCTATTGTTGTGGGTTATGGACCGAATGTAGTAGTATGTGTGAAGCATTGTAAATCTCATTTTGATTGAGCTGATTACCATGTTATTTAGCTTCTTTATGTGACATAAATTTTCTTTGGCGTCCCTTAATGCTGACATACACAGCTGAAACATTCCTCTGTTCTAGTAGAATTAATGTAACATCCTTATCGTCCTTGATAATTGGGCGTGATTGCTCTCTGGATGCACTGATCAATGTATGTAACTCAATCTCGTCCATTTCTGAATTTACCCCAACAACTTCTTGAACCAGCTTCTTCAAGCCCTCAAACGACAAATCACTCCTAACCCCCCGCATTCATGAGTCACCACCCTTGTAAATGCCATCCACCCACTGACCACCATGTCTTATCACAAGTTGCACAATTGGAACCCCATTGCAGTTTTGAAAGCATTAAATTTGTCAATCAATTTATGCATTACATGTCATGTTGTTACATGCCAGTTTTCAACTATGTTACACGCCATGCTCAAAAATGTCACACGCCATGCTCAAAAATGTTACACACCATCTGCTTTATTGATGCATGGCGTGTAACAAATCTGGTAGTGTTTGAAATCCATATTCTAATTTACACAAGTTTCAAATATTTATCTGTTGTAGCAATAAAGCCAATAACATACCTTGATGTCATCTCTGCTATAGGGTCTGTTTATCGAAGACAATATGGCCAAATGTCGAGAGATAGACCACAGCACGATGACGATGGTGCTCAACAGAGAGTTAGCGGAGCTCATACAGTTCAAAGAGTTGAGCGACCTGATGACAATGGTGCTTAACAGAGAGTCAATAGAGTTGATATAGTTCACAGAGCTGAGAGAGAAAGATGAGCGACCTTAAACAGCTGAGCTTCTATTTCTATTTTCTCTTTGGCGGGAGAGGGATATTGGAAACATTTTCCCATGATATTTTTAAGGGTATTTTCATCTACTTGTGCTTCTCAATGGCTAAAGATAGATAAGTTTATGTGGGGTGTTATTTTTAAAATCACCTTATGCAGAGGACCTTTTCTCATAATTTTCTCTTATTATAATGTTCAACAAGGAGATAAAATCTAAGAGCTTAAAACAATTGCCTTACCCTTAAGCACTTGCCACAAGACGCTTCCCCTCGAGGACCAACCAGTGCATAGAAAGTGGTCCATCCATATTTACTGCGCCATTCCAGCAGCTTATCAACATACCATGTGGAGCAGAAAGCACTCACAGCAGTCAAATCCTAGTTATTCTGCTCAGGATAGTAGTAATGGTAAGTAGCCTTCACATTAGAAGCACTTTGGGTAGTGGCAGAAGCCACCACACAAGCCAGGAACAGAATGCTTATGCTAACTAGTCTCTCCATTTCCTTTGTTGCTTAAATTCATTTCCTGGGTGCTCAAATTTATAGGGAAAGGTCCCTTAACCGACTTCCAGGATAACCCTTCTTATCATGTTAAGGTTAAACCTTAAGACTTTTCCAAGACCATGTGATCATTTTTGACATCAGCAACAAAAAGAAATATCTATGGTTCTCATTTCTTAGCTGAATTTTTCTCTGGATGTA
>NW_018397303.1:20319-21125 GCF_002168275.2 Theobroma umbraticum
ATGTGGGTGGGCATTGGGTAGTAGCGAAGATTGACTTGGTCTAGTGGTCAGTCAAGGTTGTGGACTTCGCAATAACTTCTGCTACTAGGGATGATGGAGTGTGTGTGGCTCAGATGACACCCCTTACGACAATGCTCCCAATCATCTACCACAAAGCCGGTTATTTCAAGAAAACACGCCCGAAGACATGAGATTTGACACCGATGTCACTGGAGATTCATTTACCAAAAGCTAAAGTGCATCGTCAAAATGATAGTATCAATTACGGTATGTTTACCATTGGGTACATTGACGACATATTACAATCGGAATCGATCAGAATTAAGTAAAATATGATTGCGAATATGCATAGTCAATACACTATGGAAAATTTTGCCAACAGTTTAGACAGCGAACCCTAAACCCCTCCACCAACAAATCCCAAGTTGTTTTTAGTTCTTGTTTTTTTTTTGTATACGATACAATTAATTTTATTAATTTTCTAATAATATTCTTAGAATTTAGACATGGTTTTTTTTCTCTATAAGTGCAATGATCATTAGCTGATGTAAATTAAATTAAAACTACAAGGAAATTGTGACAGATAATACTGTAACCGCGTGGCGTGTCACGCCACTAGGGCATGTTGTGTCACTGCATTGGGCATGGCGTGTCACACCACTAGCATGTCGTGTCACCCCACTGTGCATGGATTGTCGCCTGTCTGGGGCATGGCTTGTCACCCGACTGGGGAATGTCGCGTCACTTGAATGGGGCATGGATTGTCACTCGTCTAGGGCATCGCCTGTCACTCGACTGGGGCATGT
>NW_018397303.1:21360-21479 GCF_002168275.2 Theobroma umbraticum
GGGCATGGCTTGTCACCTGACTGGTTCATGTCGTGTCACTCGAATGGGGCATGGCGTGTCACCCGACTTGGGCATGTCATGGCACTCGAATGGGCATTGCTTGTCACCGCATTCGGGCA
>NW_018397303.1:21579-22111 GCF_002168275.2 Theobroma umbraticum
TGGTCTTATGGTCGTACCAAAGCTTTGAAGGAGTTTCGCATCTGCATATCGTGTCACGACATTTGATAAACATCTTATTTCATCACATTTTTCTCATCATCATGGCATATATTCATCATATAACATTCCAATTCTTAATCATGCTTTATGTCACATAGTACATCAATCATACTTAGCATAATTTACATACATGTCATGCTCATTCTAGTGCCAAAAAATGCACTACATCAATTAAGTGCGAAATGTATGCACAATATCATTTTGGGACTTTTACATACCCATACATTTCAATATCACATCTCTATGGATATAGGCATTTCTTAAGCTCATAAACATACTCATTAAGGATCAAATTGACCAATATCATAGTTTAACATCATACATAGTCATCATCAAAGTTTGGGTATTACACGAATAACTTCAAGGATACAATGAAGTCAATGTCTAACTGCGTCTTGCAATTACATGATTAAACTACTAAACACGACTAGAGGGTTGTAGAGTTGTCATTCCCTTAGAGTCTACTTTTTGT
>NW_018397303.1:22121-22404 GCF_002168275.2 Theobroma umbraticum
GTATAAGGAATTTGGATACTTTTGATTAACAACAAGAACTCAAAGTGTTTGTCTTTTTAAAAACTTTTCATGCAGGTCATCTCATTTTTTTGTCATGTCAAATTGATTGCATGCAAGTCTTGGTATAGATGTGCAAGTGTCTCTTTATTTAGGACACAACTTTCAATGAGGTATATTTTTATCTTTAAACACAATATTTCACATTATAAGACATAACCTTTGAATAAAGGTGTCTTTCCAATAATCATGTTCTTAAGTGACAACTTTTCATATTACTGGACTC
>NW_018397303.1:22414-22981 GCF_002168275.2 Theobroma umbraticum
AGTCACATTATAAAGTGACAACTTTTCATTTTGAAAATTATCCAACAGTTTCAAGCAATTAAAGAAGGCTTTTTAATTTGCTTTCTTCTTTCTTTGCAGGCGAATGGTGCATCAATCTCATTTTCAGGCAATCCTTCTTGATTGCCTTCAGCTTTCTTATTTTTTTTCCTTTTTTTTTTTTGGTGCAGGTCAAGAGCAATCTTTTATTATAAGGAAGCTAATGATATAGCTGACCTTCTGTCTTGGAGGGCTGCTCGTATTAAAAACCTTAATGAAATCTTGGGTATTGAATTAGATAAAATTTTATTCTAAATTATTATGATATATGATCTTCCAGAAATATAATTTTTTACTATTTGATGGGGAAGTGATTTTCATGTACTATAAAGTAGGCTATAAAATATTAACTCACGTTTGTTTTTCCATGCTTTTAAATAATACTTAGAGTTTAATTAGACATCAAATTCGAAAACTAATTTAAAGGAAAGTAAAATAAAAAGATGCATGCAAATGTTTTTGTTCAATTACTCATTCATGTAATTTACCGATGAAAGCTAGAAATAGGAT
>NW_018397303.1:23081-23240 GCF_002168275.2 Theobroma umbraticum
AGCATCATTACCTCTAGCCATGTGAAATATGTAATCCAAGGCATATTTAGAAGTGTTATTAGCTAGCGAAATGAAATGTTTTACCAACAGAAAAGGGAAATAACAAAATCTTAAAATAGTGCATTATGGAAATCCATACTGAAAACAAATCAAAGAGGG
>NW_018397303.1:23250-23474 GCF_002168275.2 Theobroma umbraticum
TATATTTTGTAAACAAAAAAAAAAGAAAAAGAAAAGATAGCTTAATCTTGCTCATATTTGATAACAATAATTGCAGCAAATCATTCATATTATGCATTTTACATAAATTTCACATGGTCTAGAAAAATTGATAATCATTTACACCGTAAGAATTATCCCTAAAGTCTACCAGGGAACCCAGCTTTCACTATAAACGAGATTTTTAACATTGGTAAGAAGCATGA
>NW_018397303.1:23828-23992 GCF_002168275.2 Theobroma umbraticum
AATCATCATATTCAATGCCACATCAGCAAGAAAATGTCATGTGAACATAAATAAAAAAAAAGTTAATATTGTTAACAATTGGATTGACATTATCAATTTAAAATATACAAGGACTCTATTTTTACAAGTTATTATATGGAGATTAAATCCAACAATTTATCAAA
>NW_018397303.1:24215-24511 GCF_002168275.2 Theobroma umbraticum
GTACCACTTATTATGTTTTATTGCATCAAAGATTATTTTGACCCAGAGATAATTAATTTTTTAGCTCACTCCAACTTTGTCCGAACAATAAAGCTTTAGAGTAGCCAGTGATCAATTCATAAAGATTGTACAAAAAGAAATATGCTTGTAGATTATATCATTTATTTAAGTTATGAAAATACTTATTAAATTGATCTTTCAAAGCAATCTTGATTATTTGAGAACAAGCTGATCCTCATATGCAATTGCTCTTTGTAATTTTGAGGACAAAAGAAAGAAAAGAGTAAGGAAACAGA
>NW_018397303.1:24521-28489 GCF_002168275.2 Theobroma umbraticum
TAGCATGAAATGAATAGCAGTGAGGATTAATGCAAAGAAATCCAAACTAATAATCAGAAATAGGCACTGTAGAACTAATTTCTAAAGGTCTCTGTCAACCCTGGTGGGGTCTAATTGAACTTGGAAAATGGAAAGATCCAACACTTCCTCAGCCAAAGAATTAACGCTTATTATTCGGATCAAGACAATTGCTCTACCTGCATAGCATTTTAGCCTGTTGCCCTTATCTACTCCACCGTGACCATTTCCTCTTGTTTTCAATTGAAATGTTGTTTTCTCCTTAGCTGTTTTGTCCTTACGGTGGGGACTAAAGAAATAATTTTGGTTTCAAAAGAGAGAAATAATTCACCACTGTTCACATTTTGTTTTGGCATTGTCGCTAGCAAGAATGAAAAGTGGTCCAATAGATGGAAAATTTTTTGAATCTAATGGTTGAGCAACACAACAGTTATTATTATTTATTTTACTCTCTGGAATTACCCAATCATCAAATTAATTAGTTTGTTTCAATTATACAACACTTAATTATGGTTATGTAAGTGTTTTCTGTATGTTCGTGGGAGTGCTGTTTATGACAAATGTTGATCTTGTAACAGGAATGTCCTGTTTATTTTTGGGTTCTGCCCATCTATTTAAAAAAACACTACGATGGTTTTTACCCATGAAATATTCGGTCAACAAAACTCAAAATTTGATCGATATTGAGAATTATAAATGGAATATTCCGTTGATAAATCAATCATTAAATCCTATTTCTAGCTTTCATCGGTAAATTACATGAATGAGTAATTGAACAAAAAAAATTGCATGAATCTTTTGTTTTGACTTTCCTTTGAATTAGTTTTCAAATTTGATGTTTAATTAACCTCTAAGAATTATTAAAATATTATTTTGAAGGGTGAATACTAAAGTTACTGTCTTGATTTATCACTTGTCACAGTTATGTACAAAATGACAAATATAAATATGTATATATAAAGTAGCCTTGTCCATTCCCTATCGTATGGTTCATGTTGGATTTATTACATCCAGAAAAATGTGACCAACATAAAATTTCCCTTTCTACTGGCCTCAAATATGATGATGATGTGGGAATCATATTAAATGCATGGAAAAAGAAAACGTGTGTAAATATTTTATAGCCTACTTTATAGTACATGAAAATGACTTTGCCATCAAATAGTAAAAAATTATATTTCTCAAAGATCATATATCATAATAATTTAGAATAAAATTTTATCTACTTCAATACCCAAGATTTCATTAAGGTTTTTAATTCGAGCAGCCCACCAAGACAGAAGGTCAGCTATATCATTAGCTTCCTTATAACAAGAGATTGCTCTTGACATGTAAATCTAGCATTTACATGTGTTATGCCTTACATGCATCAATCCAGGCATTCAAACAGTTAATTCCCACTCACAGTGACAATTTGAGCATTTTTGCTATCAGCAAGTGAATCCTAGTAGCCTTTAATGGATCTCTAAGTCCAACAATGCCGAATAACTCCCTTACCCCTTTGTACAAAACATTAAAATTGACACTTAGTATTCCAAATAATTTCCAGCTCTTCAAATTAGCCCAACTTCCTACTACATCACATAATACTTTAGTTTGAAGTGCTACAATTAAGATACTTTTAAATCCTTACCTTAAGTGTTGGTTTTAATCAACTTAAATCCCTAATTTCTAGCAATCTCAAGGGAAGCAACAACCAAGCTAAGGAAAAAACAAATTTCAAAGTTATAAACTGATTAATCATAAACCAATCAATTAGAAAGATCAATCTTACCTCTGTATTGGTTTCCCAAGCTCCAAATCACTTCAAACTAACTTTAAAATCTGCTACGAGACTTAGACTTTTGAATGAGGCAGAGCATGGGAGTGTTTTCTTTTGTTTTCCAAATGTGTGGACTGCCTAAAGTCCTTTTATTTTTGCAAATTCTTATGTATCTATCAATAAATGAAATGCTTCTATGATAGATCCCACATGACTTCTAACATTTAACCTTTCATCTATAGATAAATAGCCTCATGTATCAATAGATGGTGCATTGGACATCTTCAAATCATCCCTGTATTACTATCTATTGGTAGGTTTGTCATATTTATTGATAGATTGTGTCCCAAATGCCTTAAATTGTTCACGAGTATACATTTATTGATAGTTGCATCAATCTATTGATAGATATTCTTCAGTTTGCTTCCTTTTACTCACGGGTGAACATCTATCGATAGTTGCATGAATCTATTTGATAGATGTTCTTAAGTTTATTGCAACTTGCTTCCTAACTTTCATCTATTGATAGACTTAGAACATCTATTGATAAATCATGTTCAAAATCCAATTTTTCACAACTCGCTTCCATTTCAATAATCACCTCAATGGACAACATGGCACTTAATTCTACTATATATATTGAATATACATAGTCCAAATCCTCAATCAAACTTTAAATCATATGGTTCATCAATCAATTCTTTAAAAATTTGCTTAACCGTCATAGTTCATATTTTCATAAACTTGGCCTATACACCATATCAACAAAAAGTCTTGAAGTACACCATCTAATTTCAAAGTCATTTTCTACACACATAGGCATATCTAAGTCTTTCAAGCATATACACCAAAAATTTAAATCAACTCCTCAAATAGTTTAGTTAACACCACAGATAAGCCATATCAAAGTTAGGGGCATTACCCTTTCCATCATCGTCTGTCGCTATCCGACGGTCATCCTACATTACTCTTTCTCATAGATTCCCCAAGAAGAGATTCTTTTGGATTCCTCCCTTTTTCCTTGTTCCTTTAATTGGAGTACCTTTGTCGAAATCAATTCCTGTTTCCACAAATCTTCAAAAATAAATAAATAAATGAATAAGCCACCTAAAAACCTTGATTTACCATCACTTGTTGCCGACCTCCACCAAAAAACTCCCTTTCTTCCTTCCTCTCCCTTTCCCCCACCTTTTCACTGATTGAAATACTCAGAAAGTTCCCCAAAAGCCTCAAACCCAAAAACCATAGCCTTTTTATATTTTTCCTAAGTTTTGTGTGTTTAAGCGTGTAGTCTCCTGTGTGTGTTTCTAATTCTTGATGTTGGAGGAGAGGAGTTTTCTTCCCTCCAATCCAAACCTTTGGGATCAAGAGCAATCGGATTTTACCAAAATAGATTTGATTCCCCCTTTTTCTTTTATTTATTTATTTATTTTTTTGGATTGGATCTGCAAGAGTTCCGATCCTTGTTTTCTTTTTTTTTTCTTTGAAAGGAAATTAGTTTCTAAATTTTTATATTTTTTGTGTACTATTGGATTTATGACAATTTGGACAAGTTCAAAATCTAAGTAGTCCATTAAATCCATAATCAAGCCAATCATTGTCCGCATAAAATATGCGCAAAAACTTTATATTTATATATATGTCAATTATTGATCAATACAAGACTCAACACAAACTATTGATACACGACTTATTCGATACAAACTATCAAATCTTTTATGATATAAAGGTCCAACTACTTGAAGAACTCCATGACCCAGAAGTTACAAACAAAACACTCATATCTTATGCCACTGAATCCAACTTTAGTTGCCAAGGCTTCGAATTCGGGCTTGGTTCGTTCCTTCCCTCCTCGACACTGAGTCATCATATGCACATCTATCTGCGAAATGTCTCGCATAAAAGTATTTGTATCGGGTGCAATAGGAAGGACAGCATCAACCACTATAACTTTTCCATCGTCTGGGATGGCATTGTAACAATTCTTCAACAGTTTCAAACAATGTTCATCGTTCCAATCATGAAGTATCCACTACAAAAATTTTTGCAAGTTAATTACGTCGTTAATTTGTTAACCGATGTTTAAGCTAGTACTTTTCTGCAACTTTTGACGAAGCAAATAAGAAGAATCAAACTGGGAAAGCAATGATTAAAATGTGAAAACGGACTAATAATTGATTGATGATTT
>NW_018397303.1:28589-28721 GCF_002168275.2 Theobroma umbraticum
TTTCAAATATATTGATCGTGCAAGAGAATACTATTTGACTTTGCTTTTTTTTTTTCTTGGTATTATTTGGCTCACTTGTTGTACAGTTACAAAGCATTTTTAGTGTAAAAAACTAAGGATAAAACGCAATAT
>NW_018397303.1:28731-29106 GCF_002168275.2 Theobroma umbraticum
AAACTTTTGTTATTTATATAAATTTCATAAATGAAATTACAATATTTTTATAAATTTTATTAAATTTTATCTTGAAAAATTTAACAAATTAATATATTAAATAAATGAACATATCACATGAATCAAACTCTTATCCTGTTCTTTTTTTTTGTGTGTGTGTTTAAACAAGTCAATTGTATTAATAAAATGACTTTAAAAGCATCACAGCTCAAATCCTTGAACTAGTACAAAAAATCTTCGCCTAAGAAAACTTAGTGAACACCTGATAGTGAGAATATACATATAAACAAACTCTTGTCATGTTAATATTCCATTTATGTAAAATTCTTAAAGCTGTTTTAGGATTGCGGTGGGGGCAGCAATTCCATACACCTA
>NW_018397303.1:29116-29338 GCF_002168275.2 Theobroma umbraticum
AAGCTCTTCTTAAACTAAAATTAGTAGATCTTCTTAAATTGACATGGTTATAAACGGAATTTCACATACAAATAATGAAATTTAATCAGATTTAAGTGTTTTTTCTTTAGGAAAAACGTAAGGAGAAACAAAGATTTAAAGCAAATTCATGAATCTTACAAACAGCAAGAATTTTATTCCAATAACACTTTTATTAGATAGTAGTTCTTATAGATTATTGAT
>NW_018397303.1:29355-29495 GCF_002168275.2 Theobroma umbraticum
AGGCAAAAATTATTGGGAGTAGACATTAAGGGTATTGTCACCACAATCAACAAAATCATAGTTCACAATAAGGTGGCCTTGTTCATAGCCAGTCCCATCAGTGTCAATCTGCATAAACACATTGTAGTCCAAATCTAAGC
>NW_018397303.1:29505-29600 GCF_002168275.2 Theobroma umbraticum
GCATTTATCAATGATTCTCACAATGGCCTGAGCTCCGGTGCCAGTGTTGGTCACCTACAGTGTATTCATGAGAATAAATTAAGTTTATAGAACAG
>NW_018397303.1:29610-29707 GCF_002168275.2 Theobroma umbraticum
AATGAACCAGCTATATATCTTTAAGCAAAGTCCCTAATTTTGCTTCAACACTTGGGTTATTATAATGTTCAACGAGGAGATAAAATCTAAGAGCTTA
>NW_018397303.1:29717-32589 GCF_002168275.2 Theobroma umbraticum
CTTACCCTTAAGCACTTGCCACAGGACTCTTCCCCTTGAGGACCAATCGGTGCACAGAAGGCTGTCCATCCATATTTGCTGCGCCATTCCAGGGGCTTATCAGCATACCATGTGGAGCAGAAAGCACTCACAGCAGTCAAGTCCCAGTTATTCTGCTCAGGATAGTAGTAATGGTAAGTAGCCCTCACATTAGAAGCACTTTGGGCAGTGGCAGAAGCCACCACGCAAGCCAGGAGCAGAATGCTTATGCTAACTACTCTCTCCATTTTCTTTGTTGCTTAAGTTCATTTCCTGGGTGCTCAAATTTATAGGGAAAGGTCCCCTGACCGACTTCCAGGATAACCCTTCTCATCGTGTTAAGGTTAAACCTTAAGACTTTTCCAAGACCATGTGATCGTTTCTGACATCAGCAGCAAAAAGAAATATCTATGGTTCTCATTTCTTAGCTGAATTTTTCTCTGGATGTAATATATCAACTCATGATGAATATCTTCAACATATGATATAGAGTCAAGAGGGGTACTTATTTGTCGTTTTGTCAAAATTTGACCTAGTTTCTTAAAATGTGACGAATCAAAATTGAACTAATCACCAAAAAGGCTTAACAAGGATAAACCTTAAAAGGGAAAGCAAAACTTAAAATAAAGCATGTGAAAAATTTTTGTGTTGATGAGCCTGGGGGTCTGAGATTAACCCTGGGGAAAGACATGCTGTTAAGTTTCAAGCGGGAAATGATAGAGTATTAAATTTTAAGAAAATAAAAAAAATCAAAAAAGAAAATCTACTGAAAAACTGATTCAGCAACAAAATTATGCAGTCACCTATAACTTAAGACATAAACTCTATGAAGAACTGATTACACCCAAATCTAAGGGTGAATCAATCTTCAAAAATACGTGATCATTCCATTCAATTTTGGTTCACCCAAGAGTCCAGCACAGCAACAACCTTACTTTTTTCAACAATTAATCACATATTGATACAAAAGTATATTATTAGGTTACTTGCATATTAAATTAGATTAAATTATCTTTTACTTTACTTCTACTTCAAGGAAATTTAGGTTAAGTTACTTCCTTATTTATCTACATTTGAAATTGTAATAATCTCACATAGGAAATGTAAGAAGGCTCTCTTTTCTAGGAATAATTATATAAAGCCCTATTGGGTTAATTGTTAAGAATAATGAAGTTGAGATTAAATAAAGAATATTTTTCTTAGTAAGCAAAAGTGCTTATTTTCCCCAGACTCTTTCAAAAGAGTAAGATTTTAAAATCTTTGGTTTGACCAACCAAAGTGGGATTTTAGCCATTGTTTACCTTAGTGGGGTTTTACAACTTCACCAAGATTGGTGTTCACCTTATTTGGGTTTCTAATCTCGTCATGATTGGTGTTTTCACAACATCTCTATGTCTTCACAAAGTGCCAATGTCAGTTTGGTATCAGAGCAAAAGGATCATTGCTCGTTGCGTAGTTTGGGTCGTTATCGAGTTTTGACTCTCCTTTTTTAGGAAATTTTGTTCATTTAGTGTTTTATAGTTGTCATCATTTTTTCTACATCACCACATCATCATCTATTGGTATATGCCCTTGATAACTTTATGATATAGAGTTTTTTGGACCTAATGTTGATAATAATTTAGCTTAGTTCTTGTAATAATGCATAGAAATTAGTAGGTTTTATTTAAATTATTTTCAATTAGTTAATTTAGGTGAGTCAATATGATCTTAGTTAATTTTATGTTTAATTTAGCGTTAATGTAGTTAAGATAGGTTGTTATTGATTTATTTATTCTTTTGTAGGTGTTTGATGAAAGAAGAATTTTAATAAAAGAATGAGAGCAATTTTTAGGTGCAAACTTTCACTACATATATTTTGATATTTTAGCTATAACTCTCTTTATATTGCTTTAAATGAGGTGATTCTTAGACCATTGGAAAGACAAGAGAAAAATCTACATCTTTCATGCTTATCATATCACTAAGTTCTGCATAGAACATGGTCAAAAATCTTGTCAAATTTAATACACTGCATCAGTCCTAGAGCAATTACGATTTCTATTAATTAATTGGGCATGGCTGCGACCCACATAGTCTGATGAGGAAATCCTAGCTGATATTGACTTCTTTCTCCAACCAACTTGGTCTAACTTCAAAGCCCTATACAAACAACCTTTCAGAGAACTTTTAAAAGGGAACAGAACACATGATTAGCAGCTGAGAGTCAAGCCACAAAGTCATTGAAGTTGAGAAGAATTTAAAGGATTCAAGGAGATTTGGAGATCAAGAATAGAATCCTTGGTTTTTTGTATCTTTTTGTTATTCTTCTATTCTCTTGGTTTTGTTTTTAATGTTAAAATTTTATTTGATGATGATGTGTGACTTGATGGGGAGCTAATTCATTAATCGAAGATTATGATTGAACTCAATATATAGTCTGAACTATTTATCTCTCTTTTACTTATGTTTGATGGATTTAAGTTAATTATTTTGTTCTATTCTTAATACTTCTAATTGATTGGCCACCATTTAGATTGAATTGGAAACTTAGGTTAAACATTGACGAAGGAGATTTAGGTAGACGTTAAATAGAATAGCGTATGATCGAATGCACTTAGTTGATTATAAATAAAATAAATATTGAAACTTACTAGAAATTTTGGGCAAAAGTGTTGAAATTAAGTGTAGAAGGGAAGAGATTGATGAGGGTAATAGGTATGTGGAAAGAAAGATGAAAGGGGAATAATGGTAAGGGGAGAGAAAATGAGAGACAAAGTAGAATGGGTGAAAATAGATAAGTAAAAAGTGCAAAGGGGAGGCTTATATAGAGGGCATGTATGGGTAGTGGCCTGCCCATTATCAACAACCCACA
>NW_018397303.1:32689-32874 GCF_002168275.2 Theobroma umbraticum
TCTGAATTGCATGATATTATTTGTAAAAGATTATTCACACACACAGAGGAAGTTTATTTGAAAAATAAGTTTTCACTTGAATTAATGCATGACTTTAAGGATTAGTTGTATTTATCTTATGCTAGAATTGGAATAATTTTTTAGGGAAAAATTGGAAAATCATGATTTGGTACTTATATATATCG
>NW_018397303.1:33184-33375 GCF_002168275.2 Theobroma umbraticum
ATATTATTTATTAGTTTTTTTAATGTAGGAATTAAGGGAATTGGACTTAATTTTGGAAAGTAAGGTGTTGAAAGACCTAAAAGTCTACTTGCATATGCTACGGTGTTTTGCTCATAACTTGCACTATAGAACTCCAAATGATGCGATTCTTAGACCATTGGAAAGCTAAGAGATAAAAGATACAATTTTTA
>NW_018397303.1:33598-33727 GCF_002168275.2 Theobroma umbraticum
TCTCATTACACTTTTAAGCCCAACTAAATCAGTAAGTTAGCTTAGGGAATTATAGGATAAGTTCGTTAGCATAAACAGGATATTTTTAAGAGACATTAAATGAGAGAACTTTTGGAGATTGAAGAGGCT
>NW_018397303.1:33737-33909 GCF_002168275.2 Theobroma umbraticum
GTAAAAACTCAAAAAACAAGCTGCAATTAATTCTTTGTATTCTTCCTTAGTTTTTATTTTTCTTGTTACTCTCAATGGTTGAATTTTATATAATGTTGTTTATCTTTGCAATTATGAGTAGCTAATTTTTTTTTCTAGGATTACAATTGAACTCACATGTAATCTAAATTTT
>NW_018397303.1:33919-34037 GCF_002168275.2 Theobroma umbraticum
CTTGCTTATCTTTAATGGGATTTGAATTGTTTATTCCAATTTATTCTTAATGTTTTTAATTGCTTGATCACCAATTAAATTGATTCAGGAATCTAAACAAACTTGAGAAAAAGAGTTT
>NW_018397303.1:34258-34614 GCF_002168275.2 Theobroma umbraticum
TATAAATAATTAAAGACTCTAGGTTAGCAATTCAACCCATTGAAATAAGTTAAGGATTAGAGGTAAGATTTAGATGAAGTGTAATGGATATTATAGTCCTAAGCTTGTTTGATTTGCATTTTACCTAATTATCCTGTTACTCTAATATTTAATTAAATTAGTTTTAGGTGAGTAATTTTTAGTTTAATTAAGTTCAGATATTAATTATTTGAATATGACTAAATTGTTTTAATTTTAGTACTTAGTAAAATTTCAGGTCAATTCTCTGTGGGATTGATATTTTGCTTACCATTATACTACCTTTTCAATATGCATACTTGCGTATGTAGGAATTTAACTGACAAAAAGAAAAATAG
>NW_018397303.1:34624-34721 GCF_002168275.2 Theobroma umbraticum
TTAGGAAGAAAAGAGAGACAAAATTGGTTGCCATATTATAGTCTAGCATTTCACACCTTGTCCACTCAAGGTTCAAGTTGAAAAGATTCTTGAGGAA
>NW_018397303.1:34930-35230 GCF_002168275.2 Theobroma umbraticum
TTGTTTTGTATGATGTGATTATATTATTTGCAATAAGAATGATATGTTTTTCTGCTTGTGTAATTGGATTGCTTGCTTCCTTTGTATAAGAAAATTTTTTGAAATACATTCTTTGTACGAACACATCAATGCACTTAGATCCAACTCCTTCAAGATTATCCACAAGGATCATATATAAAGATTTCCTTCATCGTACCAACTCAGAATGACCATCAATCCTTGTGCCTTGAAACCTATTTCTTGGACGATCCCTAGCCACTGCTTCTTCTTCATACCTACTTGCAAAAAAAACTCTCAACT
>NW_018397303.1:35330-35434 GCF_002168275.2 Theobroma umbraticum
TTTTATAACCAACATAAACAAGGTTTTAATTTAATTTTGTATGTATGAAAACTATAAATTTAAGAGTGAAAATGTTCATAAAAAATGAGAGAGAGAGAGTTGAG
>NW_018397303.1:35444-35646 GCF_002168275.2 Theobroma umbraticum
GCAAGTAGGTATGAAGAAGAAGCAGTGGCTAGGGATCATCAAAGAAATAGGTTTCAAGGCACAAGTATTCGTGGTCATTCTGAGTTGGTACGGTGAAGGAAATCTTTATATATGATCTTTGTGGATAATCTTGAAGGAGTTGGATCTAAGTGCATTGATGTGTTAGTACAAAGCATGGATTTAAAAAAATTTTCTTACACAA
>NW_018397303.1:36010-36367 GCF_002168275.2 Theobroma umbraticum
GCTATTTTTCTTTTTGTCAGTTAAATTCCTACCTACGCAAGTATGCATATTGAAAAGATAGTATAATGGTAAGCAAAATATCAATCCCACAGAGAATTGACCTAAAATTTTACTATGTACTAAAATTAAAACAATTTAGTCCTATTCAAATAATTAATATCTGAATTTAATTAAACTAAAAATTACTCACCTAAAACTAATTTAATTAAAAATTAGAGTAATAGGATAATTAGGTAAAATGCAAATCAAACAAGCTTAAGACTATAATATCCGTTACACTTCATCTAAATCTTACCTCTCATGCTTAACTTATTTCAATGGGTTGAATTGCTAACCTAGAGTCTTTAATTATTTATA
>NW_018397303.1:36626-36724 GCF_002168275.2 Theobroma umbraticum
AAACTCTTTTTCTCAAGTTTGTTTAGATTCCTGAATCAATTTAATTGGTGATCAGGCAATCAAAAGCGTTAAGAACAAATTGGAATAAACAATTCAAA
>NW_018397303.1:36734-36937 GCF_002168275.2 Theobroma umbraticum
GATAAGCAAGAAAGAGATTAAAAATTTAGATTACATGTCAGTTCAATTGTAATCCTAGAAAAAAAAATTAGCTACTCATAATTGCAAAGACAAACAACATTATATAAAATTCGACCATTGAGAGTAACAAGAAAAATAAAAGCTAAGGAATAATACAAAACAATTGATTGCAGCTTGTTTTTTGAGTTTTTACCTCAACTTTC
>NW_018397303.1:37204-37661 GCF_002168275.2 Theobroma umbraticum
ACTAAGAACTGGGAAAAATAATCTCATAAAAATTTTAGCTCTATCTCTTAGCTTTCCATTGGTCCAAGAATCACATCATTTGAAGTTCTATAGTGCAAGTTCTGATCAAAACACCGTAGCATATGCAAGTAGACTTTTCGGTTTTTCAACACCTTACTTTCCAAAATTAAGTCCAATCCCCTTAATCCTACATTAAAAAAAACTAATAAATAATATCCAAATTAAAAGAAATAAATGTAAAATTAAAATAACTCACTTAAAAATAAACTAATGATAAAAACAACTATAAATAACTAAATTATAATTAAAAATTAAGGACTTAGATAATATTGCATAATAAAATTGGACTAAAATAATTTTATAAAATAGAATTATCTCACCCCAAACTTAAGATTTTGCTACTCCTCGAGCAAAAGAAAATAAGAAAAAGAAAACTGAACATAAAAATACTTGAACG
>NW_018397303.1:37671-37844 GCF_002168275.2 Theobroma umbraticum
GTACCAAATCATGATTTTCCAATTTTTCCCTAAAAAATTATGCGAATTCTAGCTTCAGATAAATACAACTAATCCTTAAAGTCATGCATCAATTCAAGTGAAAACTTTTTTTTCAAATGAACTTCCTCTGTGTGTGTGAATAATCTTTTACAAATAATATCATGCAATTCAGA
>NW_018397303.1:37944-45853 GCF_002168275.2 Theobroma umbraticum
CACTAAATCTATCGACGTCTTCATTGACTGGTGGACTTGAAATTCTTTAATCTTTTACTAAAAGGTATAGAGATCGGCTTCTTCTTTTAAGTGATCTCATCTGGCTCCAAACTTTCCCATCTCACTAGGTATTCCTATGTCGATCGTTGGTTGATTATGGTTGTTTTCCCTACTAAAATCTTCTCCACATGACGTTGTGATAATGGCCGGGTGCTGATGGTGGCTCTTGTGGCTTGACTTTCGCTTGTATTTCTTGGATATACTTGGAATGAGTTCAGATTATTGATGTGAAACACGAGGTGTACCTTCATCCACTTAGGTGGATCAACCTTGTAAGAAGTCTTCCCCACATTCGGTATAGTTGGTAGTGGAGCTTTATACTTTCGTACTAGTCTTCGATTTCTCTTCCTTAGGAATTAACGTTGTTTAGGTACCAACTTCATCAACACCAAGTCTCCCACCTTTCATTGTTGCTCCCTTTGATCTCTATCTGCCCACTTTTTCATGTGACTGGGGCTTTCTCTAAATAGGCTCTAATGATTTCAGTGTTTTGTCTCCACTCTTTGGCAAAGTTGAAGACTCGTGAACTCTTCTCGCTATATGATTCCATTGAGATATAGGGAAGTCTAGGTTGTTGTCTAGTGATGATTGGAAAGGGGATTTATTGGTGGTTGAGCTCTTTTGTGAGTTGAAACATAGTTGAGCCACATTTAGCAGGTTAGGCCATTTCTTCTAGTTCGCCTGTACAAAGTGTCGCAGGTATTCTTCTAATTGCCCATTGCAGTGTTTTGTCTGACCATATTTTTGCAGGTGATAACTGGAGGACATGTTGAGTTTTGACCCCAATAGCTTGAAAATATCTTTCTAAGAAAAGCCTTTAAACCTTGGATCTTTGTTGTTAATAATGCTTTTAGGAACACCCCAATATTTTACCACATGTTTAAAAACCGTGCGAGTCATTTCTTTTGCAGAGCCAAACTTCTTCACTAGAATGAACGTCGCGTACTTGGAGAAATGGTCTACTACTACCAAGATCAGTGTCATATCTCCTACTTTAGGATCCTACAATAAAGTCCAAAGAAAAACTTTCCCATGACTTGGTTGGCATTGGTAGAGGTTTGAGCATTCCCGTCGGTCTCTATTTGTCTACTTTGTCTTGCTAGCAAATGAAGCACGTCTTTGTATAATCCATCACATCCTGCTGCATATGAGGTCAATAGTAACCTTATTTCAATAGCGCAATAGTCCATTACCAGCCTAAATGTCTTGCCTAGGGAGTGTCGTGACATTCTTGCATTAATTTTTGCCTAAGGTCTCCTACTTTTCAAAAAAATATGTGTGGTCCCTTTGTTAGTAGGAGTCCATTTTTCACCCAAAAGTATTTCAACTTTCCACTCTCCGCCAACTTCCTAACGGCCATTGCTTAGGGATCTCTGTACAATTTTTCCTCAATAAGATTACGGATATCTATGGTCACTTTGCTAGTTGTCGTTGATGCGATCACCCTTAGAGTTGAGATTTGTCCTTCTTGCTGAGGGTGTCTGCCACATAGTTTATTTTTTTAGGTTTGTACTTGAAGGACAAATCAAATTCGGCTAGGAACTATTGTCATCTCGACTACTTGGCGATAAGTTTCAGTTATGTGAGGAAGTGACTTACGATTGTGTTGTCAGTGTTAACCATGAATTATGATCCTAACAAGTAGTGTCGCCAAGCCTATAAATAGTGAATCACTACTAGTAGTTCTTTCTCTTATGTCATGTATCTCTTTTTAGCTCCATTCAAATTTTGTCTCACGAACATGTAATCAAACTTAAACTAGAAAAACACCTAAAATGCTATTGAGTCAAACATAAAATCTCATAGATTTAACTAATTAAGCCCCCAAAATGTGTCAAAATAACTCTATAAAATAGAGTTATCAAGTTCAAGCTCAACTGAAAGATGAAAAGCTTTTCCAAACACCAATCTATAAGGAAACATCCCAATTAGAGTTTTATATGTAGTCTTTTATGCCAGAAAGCATCATCTAGCTTTTTCGACCAATCTTTTCTAGAAACACGAGTAATCTTCTCCAAAATTTTTCCAATTTTGCAATTTGAAAATTCATCTTGGCCACTTGTTTAAGGATGATAAACAGTGGCTATTTTGTGGTTGACTCCATATTTGGCTAAGATTGCCTCAAAATTTTTGTTGCAGAAATGAGTCCATTCATCACTAATTATGGCTTTATGTATACCTAAATGAGTAAATATGTTCCTTTGCAAGAAGTTTATCACTACCTTAAAGTCATTCCTTGGTAATGCAATAACTTCGACCTATTTAGAGACATAATCAATGACAGCCAAGAAGTATTCATTGTTGAAGGATGGAATGAATAGACCCATAAAATCAATTCCCCACACGTAAAAAATTTTGACTTTTGGGATGTTATTGAGAGGCATCTCATGTCTCCTAGATATATTGCCCGTCCTTTGACATCTATCACATATTTTAACCAAATTATGAGCATCTTTGAAAGAGAAGGCCTATAAAAACCTGATTGTAGAACCTTTGCAATAGTTCGTTTTCCCTCATAATGTCTTCCATAATCAAATGAATGGCATTGATGAAGAATATTGTCAAATTCTTCTTCAAGAACACACTTTTTAATGATTTGATCTCCACAATGCTTGTAAAGAAAAGGCTCATCCCACAGGTAGTATTTAACATCATGCAATAATTTCTTTTTTTGTTAAGAAGTATGTTCAGGAGGGAAGAGTTTACTCATGAGATGGTTTACAAAATAGCATACCATGGACAATTTTTCTGCTTTTCTATATGAACTAATTGTTTATCAGGAAAGGTCTCATTGATCACTATTGAATTCCAAATTTTCTCTTCATTCTCCAATCTCGATAAATGATCTACCACTTGATTTTCTGTCCCACACATCTATCCAAAAGCAAGTGTAGTTCACCAACTCCACCAAATGCTCCTATCTCTCAACAAAGATCATGTGAGTGTGTAGTTATGCTTCGGATGCACTCGCTTTATATCTCCGACACACAAAGACGGACGTGGTCGGAAGGAAGCAGCCCTAGCCTTATCTCGAATTTCCAAGTCGAATTCTTGAAGTAAAAGTACCCATCTTATCAAGCGCGATTTTGTATCCTTCTTTTCGATCAGATGTTTAATAGTTGCATGGTTAGTGTAAACCATTACCTTAATGCCAACAAGATGGGAACAAAATTTATCGATAGCAAAAATAATAGTAAGCAACTCCTTTTCAGTTGTGGTGTAATTTACTTGAGCTTCATTCAATGTTCTGCTAGCGTAATAAAAAGTATGCAAAATCTTTGCTTTTCGTTGGCCCAAAACTGCACCAACTACAAAATCACTAGCTTTACACATTAGTTTAAATGGGAGCTTCCAATGAAGAATAGCAATAATAGGAGCTGAAATTAATCTTTTTTTAGTTCAATGAAAGCATCATGGCAAGCATGTCTAAATTAAAAGTAGTATCCTTTCGAACAAATTACAAAGTGGTTTAGAAATTTTAGAAAAATCTCTAATGAATCTCCTATAATAACTATCATGTCTAAAAAAACTATGAATGCCTTTAACAGTGGTGGGAGGTGGAAGTTTTTCAATTGTTTAATTTTCACTTTGTCTACTTCTAACCCTTTACTAAAGACTCGATGACGTAAAACTATGGCTTAGTGCACCATAAAGTGATATTTTTCCCAACTTAAATCTAAATTTGTTTCATCACATCTCTTAAATATTCTAGCAAGATTAAATAGACAACCATCAAAATTATCACCAAAAACTGAAAAATCATCCGTAAACACTTCCAAAAACTTTTAACCACATAAAAAAAATTGCCATGATACATCTCTGAAAAGTGGTTGGAGCATTACAAATTACAAAAGGCATTCTAGGAAAGGCAATAGTTCTGTAAAGGCAAGTAAAGGTGGTTTTTTCTTGGTCTTTAGGAGCAATGGTGATTTGATTATAACTAGAATAACCATCCAAAAAGCAATAAAAATCCTTACCTACCAGTCTATCAAGCATTTGATCAATCACAGAGAGTGGAAAGTTATCTGTTCTAGTGGCTTGTTCAATTTTCTACAGTCCATACTTACTTTCCATCCAGTCACAGTTCTAGTGGGAATGAGCTCATTATTTTCATTGGAAACAATAGTCATACCTTCTTTCTTAAGGACACATTAGATTGGACTTACCCATGAACTGTCAAAAATAAGATAGATAATACCTGCATCTAGCCACTTGATAATTTCTTTCTTTACTACCTTTTTCATGATCGGATTCAACTTTCACTAATGATCAATGGTGGCCCTGTGATTTTCTTCCAAAATAATTTTGTGCATGCAAATTAATGGACTAATTCTTTAGATGTCTGCAATGGTCCACCCCATTGCTTTTTTGTAGTTTCTTAAAACTCAAAGGAGTTTATTTTCTAGTTCATCAGAAAAAGAAAAAGAAATAATTACTAATAATGTAGAAGAATTTTCCAAAAAAGCACACCTTAAGTGATTTGGCAGTGGTTTGAGCTCAACTAAAGGAGGTTATTCAATGGAAGGCTTGATTGGTGGAGTTGTAGTTGATAATTCCAAAGACTCAAATTGGGGTTTTTGGGAGAAGTGATGGGTTATCAAAATGGTTAGCATATTCAAGAACTTTTTCATCTATAATATCACATGAAGAATTCAAAAAAGTTTCTAGTGGATCATGATGATTTTCAATAAACACATTATTTGTTATGTCATCCACCACGTTAATTGAGAAACATTTAACATATTCGTTGGAAAGTTTTAAAGCTCTAAAATTACTAAATGTTACCTGTTGATCTTCAACCCTTAAAAGTACACTCACCTCTTTCCACATCAATTAATGCTCGAGCAGTTCTCAAGAATGGTCTCCCAAGAATGATCAATATTCCACGATCTTCTTCCATATCAAGAATAATAAAATCTATTTGAAAAATAAACTTACCAACTTTTACAAAAACATCTTCCACAATACCATAAAGATAGGTGATGGATCGATCAACAAGTTGTAAAGTCACAGAAATTGGCTTACTCTCTTCCAAACCCAATTTTTTGTAAATGGATATTAGCATCAAATTTATACCTGCACCCAAATCATAGAAAGCTTTAGCAAAACAGAGAGCACTAATAGTGAAAGGAATAGTAAAACTGCATGGATCTTTAAGCTTTGGTGGAAGCTTATTCTGAATGATGGCACTCCACTTTTCAATAAGTGCAATAATTTCAAGCTCAACTAATTTCACCCTTTTAGATAGGATGTCTTTCAAAAATTTAACATATCTTGGCATTTGTTCTAGAGCTTTAGCAAAAGACATATTAATGTGTAACATTTTACACACATTAATAAATCTTTGGAATTGTTTCTCAAGTTTTTCTTTATGAAATCTTTGAGGAAAATGTGGTGGAGGCATGGGAGTAGATTTTAATTGTGATTTTTCTTCTTTTGAAGTTTCAGTAAATTGTTCAACCTCAAATTCTTTTTCAAGTTTTTTTCAATTTCTTTCTTATTATATGGAATTGAAGTTTCAAAATTTAAAGCATTATTGCTTACCTCTTGAGTTACGTTTTTCCCATTATGAAGATTGATTGCCTTACAATGCTCCTTACCTTCTCTTCATGGATTGGGCTCAGTATCACTTGGTAAGGTGCCATAAGGTCTATTATTTAAAGCATTAGCAAGTTGGTCCACTTGTGTCTCAAGATTTCTTATTGATGTTGTTTGACTTTGAATGAATACATTAGTCTTTGCCATGTATTGCATGAACATCTCCTTTATTGAAGGCTTTTTCTCTGACATGGGGGCTCTAGACGAAAATCCAGGAGGAAAGTTTGACTTAGATGTTGATGAAGACTCTTAGTTGTTATTCCATGAGAAATTAGGATGATTCCTCCAACCAAGATTATAAATGTTTGAATAGGGATTGTTTTGTTGCCTATTTCCAACAAATTGATAAGATTCCGAATAGATGGGGCAATTGTAATTGGAATGTCCTTCCCTAAAAAATTCACATGTGATAAAGGGGTTCTGAAGAGCATTAACACTTAGTTTATCTATTTTCTTTGTGAGAGAAGCTAATTGTGTAGATAGAGTATTCATCACATCTGATTCATGAATTCTAGCAATTTTTATTGTACCCAATCTTTCAAATGGCCATTGATAATTATTGGAAACCATCTCTTCTAGCAAATCATAAGCCTCATCAATGGATTTACTCATGAGTGCACCTCTAGTGGCAGCATCAATGGTAGTTCTAAAAGGTCCTAACAAACCATTATAAAAAGTCTGAACTTACAGCCATTTAGGTAATCCATAGCGAGGACACCTTATCAAATCCTTATACCTCTCCGAAGCCTCATATAGTGATTCAAAGTCAAATTGCATGAAAGAAGTGATATCATTTTGCATTTATTAACTTAGCAAATGGGAAGAATTTTGCTAAGAATTTTTGGGCCAAATTATCAAAAGTATTAATTGAACTAGCAGGAAGCGAATTTAACCAACTTTTTGCTTTATCTTTCAATGAAAAAGGGAAAAGCCTCAATCTTTTGGCTTAAGTAGTAATACCATTAGCCTTGAATGTATCATACATTTCCAAAATATTAACAATATGAGCATTTGGATCATCATTAGGCAAACCCCTAAACTGAACAGTAGTTTGAATCATCTCAAAGATTGATGGCTACATTTCAAAGTTGTTAGCTTGAATAGAACATCTTCGGATACTAGAGTAGAGAATTTGTACTCATAGGATAGCATAATCCCTCAAAGACTTGGTTTCTTCCTATTATTGATTAGCCATTGTTTTACTTGAAGCAGAAACACTTTCATTTTTCCTTCGAAGTCTTTGAAAAGTCTTTTCAATTTCTGAATCAAAAAGAACAATTTCTAAATTTCAGGCTCTTAGCATACAACGGCCAAAAGTACCCGAAAAATTGAAGAAAAATAAAGTCTAGATTAAAATTAAGAATGCTTGGTATTAATATTAACAAGAAAGAACTAAAAATCAAGTCCCTGGCAACAGTGCCAAAAACTTGTTGTTGATATCTCATACAAATGCACGTATCGTTAACAAGTAATATAGTGATAAAATAGAGCATCATTCCCATAGATAATTGTTTCAATTCCTATTGTTAAATACTAAAATTTAGACACTTTAATCTTTTCCAAACAATTAAAATTAAAATTAAACCTATTAAACTAAAAATAAAACTAATAAACTAAAAATAAAACTAATCTAAAATTTATTAGCAAATTTATTCAATTCGAGTGACTACCAAGCCTAAGATTATGATATCCCTCAATACTTAATCTGAGTATTGCCTTTCTCTCTTAACTTAGTTTAATGGATTAAGTTGTTAACTTAGAGTTCTAGATTATTTACGAGTCTCTATCAAGTTCTCATAAAAATATCTCTTTTAATTAATTTACTATATGTCTATACAAATTAAATTGAAGAAAGATTTCTTAAATTCGTGCACTAATCCATGCTACATATGGCGTATAGGTATGTCTACCCTATATGCAAATCAAGCCACCTAATTAACTAAGTGTATTCGATCATAAGTTATTCTATTCTAGGTCTACCTAAATCTTCTTCATCAAGGTTTAACCTAAGTTTCCAATTCAATTTAATTGATGTCCAATCAACTAGAAGCATTAAGAACAGAATAAAATAGAAAAATTAAATCTGTCAAACATAAGCAACAAAGAGATACATTAATCAAACTATGTATTGAGTTCAGTCATAGTCTTAGATTAATAATTTAGTTCCCCATCAAGTCACACATCATCATCAAATAAAGTTTAAACAATAACATCACACTAAGCAAAAGAAAAGAATAACAAAACAATAAAA
>NW_018397303.1:46185-46328 GCF_002168275.2 Theobroma umbraticum
ATTCCCCACTTAGCTTCATACAATTCAATTTGTTTAAGTTGGAATACATATTTTATTTGATTAATTAAATTTGTGTACAAAAATGACAGCTTTTACATGTTTGTCTAAATTTAGAGAAGAAAATATGTTTTGTCTTAATTCAG
>NW_018397303.1:46347-46765 GCF_002168275.2 Theobroma umbraticum
CTTACTTTAGACAAGAAAACATGTATGTCTTAATTTAGACAAGAAAACATGAAACACAAGAAAAAGATGTTTTATATTAATTTATATAAGAAAACATGTTTGTTTCAATTTAAACAAGATAACATGTTTTGTCTTAATTAAAGACAAGAGTTGTCTTAAATTTCGATAATGCTAAGAGGATTCTTGCAAATTTAATCTAGACATCTATATCGATAAAAAGAGACTCCATGTTTGACTTTCACTTATTTATTTATTAATTAATTCTTTTTAAAGAAAGATGGATAATAATAGAATAAGAGTTATTATTCAAGAAAGAGTTTTATTTTATCAATTACTCTAAATGATAATTACAGAATTAAATTAGTTATTTTTTAATTTTAATTTTGATAATTATGGAGCATGTTTGATACATCCATAA
>NW_018397303.1:46910-47122 GCF_002168275.2 Theobroma umbraticum
TTTCTTGAAAAAGTTTCAGCTGTCACTTCTTTTCTCTTCCTCCTTCTAACTTTGGCGTACCTCTCTTCTTCTTCCCCATTCTTGGCTGAATTTTTTTAAAATAGAAATAGCCAATAATTTTTCGGAAGAAAAAAGAGGCAAAATTGGTTACCATCTTGTAATCTAGCGCTCTACAACTTGTCCACTCAAGGTTCAAGTTGAAAGCATTCTTG
>NW_018397303.1:47260-47779 GCF_002168275.2 Theobroma umbraticum
GGTATGTTTTATCTTACGTTAATAGATTCTTGCTTTTTAGGATGTGATTATGTTGCTTCCAATATGAATAATGTGTTTTTCTACTTGTGGAATTGGATTGCTTACTTCCTTTATAAAAGAAAAATTTTTGAAATCCATGCTTTACACAAACACATCAATGCACTTAGATCCATCTCCATCAATTGGTATTAAAGCAAGAATTATTGCAAGTTTTGTTTCATATATTTATTATGCATGGATGGCACCTTTGCATGTATTTAACTATCTTGAGGTGATCAATGTATGGTTGTATGTTATGATGCATGATTCAAGGTTTTGGCCACATTAATTGTCCTAGAAAACTTTACATGCGACCTTGTTCTTTTAGTTATGGAACAAGAAGAGTGGTGTATCATCATCATGTTTCCTTCTTGATTTTTTTCATTTTTTCTTAGATTTATGTAAATAGGGAAAGCCATGTAATTCTAATATTACTTGATGTATTTGGTGCATCCATGGAGAAAGAAGATAAAAGCCAAA
>NW_018397303.1:47879-48204 GCF_002168275.2 Theobroma umbraticum
AGGTCACATGTAAAGTTTTCTAGGACAATTAATGTGGCCAAAATCTTGAATCATGCAAAATAACATATAACCATACATTGATCACCTCAAGATAGTTAAATACATGCAAAGGTGCGAACCATGCATAATAAATATATGAAATAAAACTTGCAATAATCCTTGCTTTAATACCAATTGATAGAGATGGATCTAAGTGCATTGATGTGTTTGTGTAAAGCATGGATTTCAAAAAATTTTCTTTTATAAAGGAAGCAAGCAATCCAATTCCACAAGTAGAAAAACACATTATTCATATTGGAAGTAACATAATCACATCCTAAAAAGC
>NW_018397303.1:48214-48328 GCF_002168275.2 Theobroma umbraticum
TAACGTAAGATAAAACATACCTTGTATTTCGTTATTCTTATTTTTTGGACATTGCCACACCAACGATTCATTTCTTAACCGAACAAACTTACCACTTATTCTTCAAGAATGCTT
>NW_018397303.1:48338-48502 GCF_002168275.2 Theobroma umbraticum
CCTTGAGTGGACAAGTTGTAGAGCGCTAGATTATAAGATGGCAACCAATTTTGCCTCTTTTTTCTTCCTAAAAATTATTGGCTATTTCTGTTTTAAAAAAATTCAGCCAAGAATGGGGAAGAGGAAGAGAGGTATGGCAAAGTTAGAAGGAGGAAGAGAAAAGA
>NW_018397303.1:48512-48616 GCF_002168275.2 Theobroma umbraticum
GAAACTTTTTCAAGAAAGATATGTACGTTACTTATCTTTCAATCTCTTCTCCTTTTATTAAAACACTTGCCTCAAAGGTTCAATCAAAACTAAATACCTTTAAA
>NW_018397303.1:48626-48938 GCF_002168275.2 Theobroma umbraticum
CCATCCATTTAAAGTTATGGATGCATCAACCATGCTCTATAATTATCAAAATTAAAATTAAAAAATAGCTAATCTAATTCTGTAATTATCATTTAGAGTAATTGATAAAATTAAACTCTTTCTTGAATAATAACTCTTATTCTATTATTGTCCATCTTTCTTTAAAAAGAATTAATTAATAAATAAATAAGTAAAAGTCAAACATGGAGTCTCTTTTTATCAATATAGATGTCTAGATTTATTTTGCAAGAATCCTCCTAGCATTATCATAATTCAAGACAACTCTTGTCTTTAATTAAGACAAAACATGTT
>NW_018397303.1:48948-49031 GCF_002168275.2 Theobroma umbraticum
AATTGAGACAAACATGTTTTCTTATCTAAATTAATATAAAACATTTTTTTCTTGTCTTTCATGTTTTCTTGTCTAAATTAAGA
>NW_018397303.1:49041-49220 GCF_002168275.2 Theobroma umbraticum
TTCTTGTCTAAAGTAAGACATAAAATGTATTCTTGTCTAAATTAAGATAAAACATATTTTCTTGTCTAAATTCAGACAAACATGTAAAAGCTGCCATTTTTGTACACAAATTTAATTAATCAAAAAAAATATGTATTCCAACTTAAACAAATTGAATTGTATGAAGCTAAGTGGGGAAT
>NW_018397303.1:49488-49721 GCF_002168275.2 Theobroma umbraticum
GCAAACCTTATATTGTGAACCCTCATAACCATCCAATGACAAAAAGTGAAATTGTTGTTTTGCCTTTTATGTCAATTTTGTCTCCTAGACTCAAATTTCATCCAATAAGTGATTCAATACCCTAGCTTTAATCTGTTGAGTTTCAAGATATGATGAGTTCCAAATTCATCAATCCACTGAACCCAAATTAATCACCAATCTTCTTGAAATCACTATAAGTGATGTTAATGCTA
>NW_018397303.1:49731-49964 GCF_002168275.2 Theobroma umbraticum
TATTTGGATATATGTTCCTAGATGTTCATATCGATTATAATTCCAACTTATGGAGTCTAGGTCAACACTTTATGATGACCATGCCCATGGTATATCAAAGATTATAAGGAGATAAAACAATAGTCTACTATCCATCAGATTTCAAATCTACTATAAGCAAATGCATAAGTGTGAGATCCAGATTTAAGTAATGGTTAAACTTAAATTTGATTCTCACATGATTCCAATTCATG
>NW_018397303.1:50046-50187 GCF_002168275.2 Theobroma umbraticum
CATTCATTTCGTTGGAAGTAGTTAGGACATTATAGCCTTAACACAATAAAGTGATCAGCTTTATTATATGGCTGTAAACAATTTTTAGATTCAATTAAAATACGTGTCCTATGTATGACTCTTCATACAAATGTATTTTAA
>NW_018397303.1:50616-51023 GCF_002168275.2 Theobroma umbraticum
ATAATATAAGTTATTATTTGTATGCTTGAAAACATGTCATTTAGAATTAAGGTGCCAACCTTGCTTAAGGAATGCCATGTGTACATTATGTGTTTTAGTTTAAAAAGAGTTTATGATATGAGATACAACATGAATATAAAAAAATAAATCACATCTAGTGTCACTTCCCATTTCTTGGAAAGATTGTGACCGGTGCATGGACCCAAACGAGCATAACCCATTAAGCCCTGGCAAGCCTTTTATCATAACATTATCAAACATTCATCATCACATGCAGAAGCATCATATCACATCTATCAACATACATGATCGTAATACATACATTTTTAAAACTTATTACACAATAAAAGAACTTGTCAACTTAATTGTGTAAGCTCAACTTAATACATCTATATATGTATTAACAA
>NW_018397303.1:51033-51474 GCF_002168275.2 Theobroma umbraticum
CATAGTGCACGGTAACATAAAGATTAAACATCATCAGTACCCACGGGTGTCCATATAGGCTCTCGAACTATCATTGTGATCTCATGCATAACATTATTTAGATAAGATGCCTAAACATTGGTAATATCAACATAAATATATTCAAAGTCTATAAACATAACACAAAGTAAAGACCGACTCGTCAGTGGAACATGACTGCTCTAGGCCTCAAGTGGCTACTAGACACCTATCGAGGAATGAAGACCAAACATTAGTATCTGTAGCATTGGCTGTTATTAGACACTATTACTGATCTGTAACAAAATAAATGGGGAAAAATAACATGTGAGTCACAAAGACTCCGTAAGTGGATACAAGAAGGGGACAGGTCAGGGCATAAAAGTATTTCATAAATATGCATTTATAACTCATAACGTCCATAACTTCCTAATAATAAAATTC
>NW_018397303.1:51484-51579 GCF_002168275.2 Theobroma umbraticum
TCATTCAAATTCATTTAAATAGCTTTTTTTTGAAAACAAACTTATATAAACCTTTAGAAATCCTTTACCTTTAAAATCCTCATCAAATTCACTCA
>NW_018397303.1:51903-52262 GCF_002168275.2 Theobroma umbraticum
TGAACTCAACATACAACATAACATAAACTTAACAATCATAATCACTTCACTAACCTTAAAACGCACATATTTTGATGGTTTAACCCTCATAAACCTTAGGCTAGCAACGTACATCCTCATTGCACCTTGGGCATTTTATGATACATCATAAGAGTGGAGTCGTCACTTGCACCTCATGAGAGTGGTATCAATCGCACTTTTTGAGTCTCATACTCATAGCATACCCATTTTCTTAGTTTGACTAAATAATTTACATCACCTAAAACTTTTAAAGCATAGACATATATCCCCCTTGAGTTATTTGCGCTGGTTGCCATGATTACTGTTTAAATGTTTCACAACTTCATTCATGGGGTATT
>NW_018397303.1:52457-53676 GCF_002168275.2 Theobroma umbraticum
TGAACTATCTTTGTTTTGTTTTTTTTTTTAGAGATATGAATTATCTTTGTTTTAGTAGTTTAGAAATTCGATAGGATGTGGATAAAGATGAAACTTGAAACAAATTGGATGTTTCTTTTGGTGAATCATTGGAATTTAGAATCATTAATTTAACACATTCTTTTCAAATAATATTTTTTAAATATTATTATACTTAGTTATGAAAGCCATGAATTTATAAATGTCTCAATATCCAATTGATGAAAGAGCTTTAAAGTTTGGTAGATTAAATATATCATTAATACTTGAAAAATAAATATAAATACAATAAAGAATTAAATAAAATTACATTGTAAGTTTGGCATTGCTTTATCTTTGAAATATATACGTTAATAAATATTATTTGATGTTGTAATCTTTGATTGCTTGATCTTTGTTTCTTTAATTTATTTGTTTTTAATCTTTTGGAAAATTCTCTTGTTATGATCAGTCAAGAGTTGTCACTGCAAATCTTTTGGAAATAACTCTTCTCAAATTTTCCTTAGTTTTCTCTTCAATGGTAACTAAACTATTTTTCTTTTTCCAATGTTCCTCTCTTTTTTTTTTCCAATTATTATCTCACTCAAGTTTTCCCTTTTTGTCTTGTGTTATTTAATTTTATTTTTTTTATTTTTTTTTCAATCAATTTTCTTCTAGAAATTTTTATGATCAGTTTTCCAATATTCCTTTTTATGATCAGTCAAGATTTTCTAGGTTTTTCTTCACAATACCAAATGTTTCTTGGTATCTAGAAATGGCTACAATCCTTTTACATACTCTTTAGTATTTGCTGCTATCTTAAATTTGTTTATAGCATGTCAATTATATTCAAACGTTCCTTTAACGTGATTTTGATTATTCATCTCTTTTTTCATAGAACTTTTAAATTATTTTGATTCAATCTTTTTTCAAAAGTTAAACAATACTACTGTATTAGGTGATATTTTTTAGTCTTCTCAAATTGAGTTCAATCTTAATACATTTAACAGCCTCTTCCTATTATAAATCCCCCTTCTTAAATCTTTATGGCTGCCACTCATTTTTGTCTTCCTTGTTGATTTTCCTTCCTTTTTTACAATCCAAAAAAAACAAAATTTCTGTCCAGAAGTGTCAAGACCTTTCCACCTCCTTTAGCCGAGCAGTTGAGAAACATTGCAAATTTCTAATAGGAGAACAATCGTTACCTATTAATCATCCAATT
>NW_018397303.1:53686-53859 GCF_002168275.2 Theobroma umbraticum
TAAATTAAGATAATTGAGAGAGAAAAGTTAAATTCAATAAATAAATTCTTGAAGCATTACTATACTTGAGAATTATTTGCTCCCCAATAAAAGTCTAAACTACTATTAAAGAAAAAGCCCATTAAGTGAAAAATCTTTAACAACACAGCATACACAAATGTTAGCATCCAAAA
>NW_018397303.1:53869-54017 GCF_002168275.2 Theobroma umbraticum
AAGTTAAAAATCCTTAAAATGATGACTTAGGCCAAAGTTAGGGCGCAAAAAACAGATAAACTACATTATGACTTGATTCCTCATATAAGGAGGTATGTAGGTAGCTTGGCATTATTGCCAAGTTCAGTCAACCAAAAGAAAAAAAAAA
>NW_018397303.1:54117-55410 GCF_002168275.2 Theobroma umbraticum
CATTAACATCACTTTTAGTGATTTCAAGAAGATTGGCTATTAATCTAGACCCAATGGATTGACAACTTAGCTACTCATTGCATCTAGATACATAAAAGATTAGATTTAGAGTATCTAATTGGTAATTGGATGAAATTCGAAACTAGGGACAAAATTGACATGAAGGGTAAAATGGTAAATTCATCTTGTAACACCCTGTACTTGGATATGGTGGCTAACAGAGCTTATTGGATACTAGTTGGAGTTAATTAAAGCATTTAAGAGTGTTGAAGGGTGAAAGGAATAATTCAGAATAAAATATTCAATATGCGAGAAAGTAGAAATTGAATAATAATATATTTATCGAGAATGAATTATCAATTTTCAAGGTGGTTCGGAAGTGAATTGGGACAAAATAAGACATTTTGAGCCTCGAGGAGAGAAGTGAAAAAATTTTAAAATAAAATAATATTTTATTAATAAAATAATATTAAAATATTAATATTTTATTTTTTATCGAAATTAGTCATAAAAGAGGATTATATGACTAATCGAAGTGGGGGAGATGAAGTAAGAAAGGATTTTGAGGAAAAACAACATTAGTAGGGCTCGCGTGTCCTTATTAAATAAAGCTACGCGTAAGCATATATTTAAATATTATGGTGACGCGTTGATGAGGTGTAAATCTTATATTATATTTGTATACATGTAAAGGAAGGAAAATCGGAGAAAATTGAAATTTAAGAAGTGTTGGAAGGACTAAATTATTAAGTATGAAAGTTTGAAGGGACACATGGTAAATAAGGAAAAGTTTGAGGACTCATTTGTAATTTCAATATTGAAGTTCAATGGGCATTGACTAACCAAGGGAAGGTTAGATTATGAGGAATATGAGATATACATGTGAAAGTTACTATTCCATGCAAATTATTGCATGCAAAAAAGAGGAAATTAGTGGGAAACATGTGAGACCCCACCATGTGATAATTGACTAAAAGGAAAAGAATAAAAAAAATTTAAATGGAAGAAAACCATAGTATGGCAAAGATAGCCCATGGTAAATAAAGAAAGAATGGCAATGTTATTTGAAAGAAAAAGAAAGAATAATTTGATTTCATAAAATCTTGTTGGTCTTGAGGGAGGTCAAATAGGATCCAAGAGTGGAAAAATGCATGAAACCTTATTGGTTCATGGGATGGCAAAGGCTATTGGTAAGGAAAATATGCATGAAATAATATTGGGTTATAAAGTGGCCGAATAAGGGAATGACAAGTGGACATTAAAAGAGATGAAATGAAATGAAAATTGTGATGA
>NW_018397303.1:55510-55808 GCF_002168275.2 Theobroma umbraticum
AGAGAATTACAAGTTGTAATTTTTTTTATTATTCTAGGATGGGCAGTAATGTGCTTTATTGTTATATATATTTTTATGTACCTATATAAATAATATAAGATATTATTTTTATGCTTGAAAACATGTCATCTGGAATTAAGGTGTTAGCCTCTCTTAAGTAACGCCATGCATATATTAGGTATTTTAGTTTAGAATGAGTTTTATGCTATGAGATACATAATGAATATAGGAAAATAAATCACATAGAGACAAGATGGTAATACGGACTTAGTTATATACTAAAAGCATTTAGTTGGAA
>NW_018397303.1:55818-55915 GCF_002168275.2 Theobroma umbraticum
GCCCATAATTTGACTTAGGTTATTCTAAATATGTATTTAAAAAATTAGGAAAAAAGTCAATGAAAACCATAAGTATAAAAATTGAGTGGGAAAGGAT
>NW_018397303.1:56140-56439 GCF_002168275.2 Theobroma umbraticum
GGATCTTGGTGGATTGATGTGATTGTGTAAATAATGGATTTCAGAAAAAAAATTGCTTTTATAAAGGAAGCAAGCAATCCAATTACACAAGCGGAAACCCACATCATTCTTATTGTAAGTAACATAATCACATTCTAAAAAAATAAGAATCTATTAAGTAAAAAAAGCATATCTTTATTTTGAGATTCTTATTTTCGGACACCAACACACCAAAAAATAATTTATCCACCAAACAAGTTTACCAGTTATTCTTCAAGAATTCTTTCAACTTGAACCTTGGGTGGACAAGGTGTGGAATG
>NW_018397303.1:56722-56874 GCF_002168275.2 Theobroma umbraticum
TGAAACTCTTGCCTTAAAGGTTTAATTAAAATCAAACACCTTTAAATCAATCTTCTCCATCCATTCAGAATTATGGAAGCATCAAACATGCTCCATAACTATCAAAATTAAATTAAAAAATAAATAGTTTAATTTTTTAATTATCATTTAGA
>NW_018397303.1:56884-57100 GCF_002168275.2 Theobroma umbraticum
AAATAAAACTCTATATTGAATCATAACTCTTATTTTGTTATTATCAATCTTTATTTAAAAAGAATTAGTAATAAGTAAAAAAACTGATAGTCAAACCTGGAGTCTCTTTTTATCAACATAAACGTCTAGATTCATTTTGCAAGAATCCTCCTAGTATTATGTTAATTTAAGACAACTTGTCTTTAATTAAGACAAAAATATTTTATCTTGTCTAAA
>NW_018397303.1:57110-57217 GCF_002168275.2 Theobroma umbraticum
TATGTTAAAGCTGCCATTTTTGTACATAATTTAATTAATCAAATAAAACATTTATTCCAACTTAAACAATTTGAATTCTACGAAGCTAAGTGGGGAATCTATTTGGA
>NW_018397303.1:57431-57606 GCF_002168275.2 Theobroma umbraticum
CTTGGATGAACTATAATTACAAGAAATAATTCAATACTTGATATTAATTATTAGCTGTCCAATTGCAAACCTTATATTGTGAACCATCCTATCCATCCAGTGACAAAAGATGTGTAACGACGTCTTCCCCGATTGTTACCGACATTTAAGACTTGCGAGTGAACCAGCCAAATCC
>NW_018397303.1:57899-59467 GCF_002168275.2 Theobroma umbraticum
CAGAATAAAGTGCTATGAGATGCCTTTACCTATCCGTAGTGGACCATAAGCACCAATGATTGCACCCTAGGTCGATCACTATAAGCAAAAGGGTAAATAAGGAGGTGAGTCTTACAGACTCAGTGATAATTGGCTCCGTGAGTAGGACACAGATGGGAAACAAGCTTAAAGCAGATAAGTTGAATAATAAAACCAGAATATCGAATCATGATCTTAAGAAAGCAAATCACAAGTAGGATATTTGTGCATTGTAAAAATAATGCTATAAAATCATAATGCAATATTTCACTTGACAAAACGATGCTGAAAACAAGTGTAACAAAACGAAGTTCAATCATTGAAAACATCACTTGCCATTGAAATGTGAATAACAGTATAAAAGTAAGCACACTCCCAAAATGCGTGGCATGTAAAGAAATCAAAATGTACGGCCACATAAACCATCTCATAATCATCAAGTAAGCATTGAAAGCTTTTGTTCAAACAATGGGAGCTATAAAGGAATCTTAATTCTCCACCGTGCAAAAGAGTATGCATCAAAAAACTCACAAAGCTCTTGAGTAGGTAAGTATCATAATCACCCATGGACCCATTTCCACGTAAAAACATCTAGGAGCTCTGCTCCATCAGATCCCCGCATCCATGGCAGTCTCGACGCAGTTGGCCATCATTGGAGAAATCAAATGGTTGTAACCGCGAATATCACTTGTGGCCTAGCCACATATAACAACCATAGCCTTGCCACGTATATAACAAACCATGGCCCTAGCCATGCTAATAGCACGTTGATGACCCAAAGGTTCTCTAGCTAGAGCTCACTTGTGCACAAAGGTCACACTATCCCGATGTGACATTTGGCCTACTCTCGATGATCTCGGTTTGTCAAAACTGTTTTTCAAAACCAAATCAAAATTCTTGAGGCTTTTTCTTTAAATTGTTTAAAATCAAAGTTCACTAATCCTTCAAATTGCTTTTCACATTAAATGGCATGGTGTAAACACTTTGCACAAGGATCAGAATAAAACCAATGCTCACAACTTGCATTTTAAATCATTTAACGAATGCATTTAGCTATGCATATAACACAAAAATACAAGGCATGGATTTTGATGCAAACATCGTAAAGGCTTGTTTCTCGGTTTCTAAAACTCTCTACATATGTAGGTTATCTATAGAAATATATCCAAAATACTTTCAAAACACTTGTATCTACAATTTTTCTCTGGTTTCTACCAACTCATGCTTTCCACAATAGCAATATATAAATCAATATGAATCCGTTTTAAAATTGCCTATCAAGGCTAACAGCTCCTGCTATCCATAATATCTCTTAAGAAAAATGAACAACGTTTACTAATGTAAATCAATATATATAGTATGGAGATTTTAAAATAGGCACCCCCTACTCACCTTATAATAGCAGGACACTACATCGCTATCAATTTCGGTGTGTATCTAGCCAATTCTACTCACCAGTTACCTATTACCGCTTCCGACATCACACCACACCACACTTCCTTTACTTTCACACTTCCTAACAATCATACAAGCCTATTACACTTAATTAT
>NW_018397303.1:59567-59660 GCF_002168275.2 Theobroma umbraticum
TCCATTCATAATTATGGAACCATCAAATATGCTCCATAACTATCAAAATTAAATTAAAAAATAAACAATTTAATTTTTTAATTATCATTTAGA
>NW_018397303.1:59670-61212 GCF_002168275.2 Theobroma umbraticum
AAATAAAACTCTATATTGAATCATAAATCTTATTTCGTTATTATCAATCTTTATTTAAAAAGAATTAATAATAAGTAAAAAACTGATAGTCAAACATGGAGTCTCTTTTTATCAACATAAACGTCTAGATTCATTTTGCAAGAATCCTCATAGTATTATGTTAATTTAAGACAACTTGTCTGTAATTAAGACAAAAATATTTTATCTTGTCTAAATTGAGACAAATATGTTAAAGCTGCCATTTTTGTACATAATTTAATTAATCAAATAAAACATGTATTCCAACTTAAACAATTTGAATTCTACGAAGCTAAGTGGGGAATCTATTTAGACATAGATACTCCAAGCTCCTATAAACATAGAATTATTCATAATCTCATTAAAAATAATTCAAACTTATTAACCATGAAATCACTCCATCATAGATTCATGGTTGCACTCTTGGATGAACTATAATTACAAGAAATAATTCAATACTTGATATTAATTATTAGTTGTCCAATTACAAACCTTATATTGTGAACCATCCTATCCATCCAATGACAAAAGATGTGTAATGACCTCTTCCCTGATCGTTACCGACATTTAAGACTTGCGAGTGAACCAGCCAAATCCTGAACAAACCTTAATCGAAACTTTTGATATTACGCCATCAATATATCAAATTGCTTGAACCATATAGCTCTTGTAATAAGAATTTTACATAAATCATAAAAACCAACTTATCCTTTATTCACCAAAACCGTAAGAATGCATTAAAGTTTGTAGTATCGAACTGCATATTCATATTGATACTATTTACAAATACTACAAGCTATGGTTGACTTGACCTCTAGCAATGGAGTGACTCAGAATAAAGTGCTATGAGATGACTTTACCTATCCGCAGTGGACCATAAGCACTGATGATTGCACCCTAGGCCGATCACTATTAGCAAAAGGGAAAATAAGGAGGTGAGTCTCACAGACTCAGTGATTATCGACTCCGTGAGTATGACGTAGATGGGAAACAAGCTTAAAGCAGATAAGTTAAATAATAAAACCTGAATATCAAATCATGATCTTAAGAAAGCAAATCACAAGTAGGATATTTGTGCATTGTAAAAATAATGCTATAAAATCATAATGCAACCTTCACTTGGCAAAATGATGCCGAAAACAAGTGTAACAAAACAAAGTTCAATCATTGAAAACATCACTTGCCATTGAAATGTGAATAACAGTATAAAAGTAAGTACACTCCCAAAATGCGTGGCATGTAAAGAAATCAAAATGTACAACCACATAAACCATCTCATAATCATCAAGTAATTATTGAAAGCTTTTGTTCAAACAATGGGAGCTGCAAAGGAATCTTAATTCTCCACCATGAAAAATAGTATGCTTCGAAAAGCTCATAATGCTATCGAGTAGGTAAGTATCATAATCAGCCGTGGACCCATTTCCACTTAAAAACATCTGAGAGCTCTGCTCCATCAGATCCCCGCATCCATGGTAGTCTCGACACAGTTGGCCGTCATTGAAGAAATCAAATGGTTGTAAC
>NW_018397303.1:61726-61847 GCF_002168275.2 Theobroma umbraticum
TTAACGAATGCATTTAGCTATGCATATAACACAAAAATACAAGGCATGGATTTTTGATGCAAACTTTGTAAAGGCTTGTTTCTCGGTTTCTAAAACTCTCTACATATGTAGGTTATCTATA
>NW_018397303.1:61953-62243 GCF_002168275.2 Theobroma umbraticum
ATAGTAATATATAAATCATTGTGAATCCGTTTTAAAATTGCCTATCAAGACTAACAGATCATTCTATCCACAATTGCTCTTAAGAAAAATGAACAACGTTTACTAATGTAAATCAATATATATAGCATGGAGATTTTAAAATAGGCACCCCCTACTCACCTTACAATAGCGATACACTACATCGCTATCAATTCAGGTGTGTATCTACCTAATTTTACTCACCAGTTACCTGTTACCTCTTCCGGCATGCCACCACACCACATTTCCTTTACTTTCACACTTCCTAACAA
>NW_018397303.1:62394-62515 GCF_002168275.2 Theobroma umbraticum
TCACCATTGCTGCCACAAGCATAAACAATTAGCACACATCTCATTTCTCTTATCTATTTGCAATTTCAAAACTAAAATACTCACCCATTGTTTATCTAGCTCCAAAATCACCATGCATTCC
>NW_018397303.1:62615-62719 GCF_002168275.2 Theobroma umbraticum
TTTACAAAGAAAAGGTAAATTAGGCTCAAAAAGGGTAACTGAGGATAAATATAACAAGGTAAACTCAAAAAGGCTTAAACGATCTAAAGATGGCCTAAATCACT
>NW_018397303.1:62729-62867 GCF_002168275.2 Theobroma umbraticum
AGTGTTATCTAAGATTTTGCCTCCAGAGAGAATCAAACAAATTCTAGAATTCTTGACTTGATTATACTTCTATCAACATAAACATTCTCTAAATCACATAAAAATTTTAAATAAAAGAATATAGTGCTCAAATTATTG
>NW_018397303.1:63017-63857 GCF_002168275.2 Theobroma umbraticum
TTTTTTATTTTTATTACTTTTAAACACAAATAAAACATGTAAAAAATGCAAAACATAGATAAAACATGTGAAACATAACTTGAAATAAAACTAAATAAACCTGACATAATGAAAGAATAAGCTAGTTAAATTTTAAAATACTCCCCAAACCTTGAAGAAAACATTGTTTGCAATGTGATAAAAAAAAGGAAAAAGAAAGGTGAAGAAAATACTCCCCTAACACTTTAGCTGCAGTCCATTAGACATCCTAGTCATCCACACTAAAATCATCATAAGAGTCTGAATCTGTAGGCAACGAAAGGAAAAGTAGACATATCCACCTTAATATTTCAACATAGGCTCTCATCATTTGTTCAATTGCCTGATTCTACCTCTCATGATGATTCGGGCGATGATTAAAATGCTCAATCCATTGAGTAACACTACGTGTGGGAGAAGAACTACTAGCCACTAATGTAGACTCTTTCAATCGCTTGAGAATGCCCATGGTGATAGGGATTTTCAACTGTTGCAGCTATTCCTTATCACTCGAATGCACACCAGCTTTCAGACACAAACCAGTTATGAAAAAAAGAAATCCTATGCCATCTCGTTTAGTTTGACCCGTATATAGTATGGTATGAGAGATAACTTGACCAATGTCAATGGATTTATACATCATAATGGCATATATAAGAACCGCATGATCCCTAGTCAGATCATTGATGTGAGTTGATGGAAGCAACTAGACTTTATGCTCCTTCTTCTCAATATCATTCTCAATATCAGGAGTTTCGAAAAGTGCATTGATGGCTTCATTGTGAAATGAAACTTGGTTGCCACGTACAAAAGGAACACTAT
>NW_018397303.1:63905-64295 GCF_002168275.2 Theobroma umbraticum
ACTCCCTTACCACTGGCACAACCGCAACTTCAGGTTGGTCACAAAATAGCTACCGATGCCTTGCTCATATCATCTACTAGACCTTCTCATAATGAAAGTGTATTTGATAACAAGACGTTGAGTTTGTTTTAAGCAAGCATTCATTACTTACTTATTAGGGTACCATGATTTTATTGAGATACTAAAATGCATTTGTATGAAGAGTCATACATAGGAGACATGTATTTTAATTGAATCTAAAAATTGTTCATAACCGTATAATAAAACTGGTCACTTTATTATGTTAAGGCTACAGTGTCGAGATTACTTCCAATGAAACGAATGTGATTCGTTTCAAGGGAATAATAAGTCACAAATCATCGAAATGGTTGACTTTGAGTGGTGACAATA
>NW_018397303.1:64305-64566 GCF_002168275.2 Theobroma umbraticum
TAGAATCATGTGAGAATCAAATTTAGGTTTAACTGTTACTTAAATCATGATCTCACGCTAATGCATTTATTTGTAGTAGAACTGAAACCCTGATGGATAATAGGCTCATGTATAATCTCCTTAAAATATTTTATATATTATGATCATGATCATCATAAAGCATTGATCTAGACTATGTATGTTAGGATTATAGCCAAGATGAACATCTGGGAACATATATCCAAATAATGGAATTCATAGCATTAACATCACTTTTAGTGA
>NW_018397303.1:64666-67147 GCF_002168275.2 Theobroma umbraticum
TCATCACAATTTTCATTTCATTTCATCTCTTTTAATGTCCACTTGTCATTCCCTCATATGGCCACTTTATAACCCAATATTGTTTCATGCATATTTTCCTTACCAATAGCCTTTGCCATCCCATGAACCAATAAGATTTCATGCATTTTTCCAGTCTTGGATCCTGTTTGACCTCCCTCAAGACCAATAAGATTTCATGCAATCAAATTATTCTTTCTTTTTCTTTCAAATAACATTGCCATTCTTTATTTACCATAGGCTATCTTTGCCAAACCATGGTTTTCTTCCATTTAAATACTTTTTATTCTTTTCCTTTTAGTCAATTATCACATGGTGGGGTTTCACATGTTTCCCACTAATTTCCTCTATTTTGCATGCAATAATTTGCATGGAATGGTAACTTGCACATGTATATCTTATATTCCTCATAATCTAACCTTCCCTTGGTTAGTCAATGCCCATTTAACTTCAATATTGAAATTGCAAATGAGTCCTCAAACTTTTTCTTATTTACCATGTGACCCTTTAAACTTTCATGCTTAATAATTTAGTCCTTCCAACACTTCTTAAATTCCAATTTTCTCCTATTTTCCTTCCTTTACATGTATACAAATATAATATAAGGTTTGCACCTCATCAAGGCGTCACCATAATATTTAAATATATGCTTACGTGCGCTAGCTTTATTTAATAAGGACACGCGAGCCCTACTAATGTTGTTTTTCTTGAAAATCAATTCTTACTTCATCTCCCCCACTTCGATTAGTCATATAATCCTCTGTTATGACTAATTTCGATAAAAAATAAAAATTTAATATTTTAATATTATTTATTAATAAAATATTATTTTATTAATAAAATATTATTTATTTCAAAATTTTTCCCCTTTTCTCCTTGAGGCTCAAAATGTCTCTCTTTGTCTCAATTCACTTTCGAACCACCTTGAAACTGGATAATTCATTCTCAATAAAAATATTATTATTCAATTTCTATTTTCTTGTGTACTAAATATTTTGTTTTGAATTATTCCTTTCACCCTTCAACACTCTTAAATGCTTTAATTAACTTCAACTAGTATCCAATAAGCTCTGTTAGCCACCATATCCAAGTACGGGGTGTGACAAGATGAATTTACCTTTTTACCCTTCATGTCAATTTTGTCCCTAGGCTCGAATTTCATCCAATTAGCGATTAGATACTCTAAATCTAATCTTTTAAGTATCTAGATGCAATGAGTAGCTAATTGTCAATCTTTTGGGTCTAGATTAATAGCCAATCTTCTTGAAATCACTAAAAGTGATGTTAATGCTATGAATTCCATTATTTGGATATATGTTCCCAAATGTTCATCTTGGCTATAATCCCAACATACGTACTCTAGATCAATGCTTTATGATGATCATGATCATAATATATAAAAGAATTTAAGGAGATTAAACATGAGCCTGCTATCCATCAGGATTTCAGTTCTACTACAAATAAATGCATTAGCGTGAGGTCATGATTTAAGTAACAGTTCAACCTAAATTTGATTCCCACATGATTCTAGTTCAAGTTATATTGTCACCACTCAAAGTCAACCATTTTGATGATTTGTGACTTATTATTCCCTTGAAATGAATTACATTCATTTCATTGGAAGTAATCTCGACACAATAGCCTTTACATAATAAAGTGACCATCTTTATTATATGGTTATGAATAATTTTTAGATTCAATTGAAATACATATCTCCTATGAATGACTCTTCATACAAATTCATTTTAGTATCTCAATAAAATCATGGTACCCTAATAAGTAAATAATGAATGCTTCCTTAAAACAAACTCATCGTCTTGTTATCAAATGCACTTTCGTTATGAGAAGATCCAATAGATGATATGAGCAAGGCATTGGTAGCTATTTTGTGACCAACCTGAAGTTGCGGTTGTGCCAGTGGTAAGGGAGTTTCATGCCAATGTGGTTGAGCATGTTGATAGTGTTCCTTTTGTACGTGGCAACCAAGTTTCATTTCACAATCAAGCCATCAATGCACTTTTTGGAACTCCTAATATTGAGAATGATAAATATGGGCAATACTTGAGTGATCCAATCAGTTTAATGAGATTATATCGATGCTCTATCTTCAGGTAGCCTAATGGAAGACGTCACATGTTGAGCTCGTTTCATTTAAATGAATTACCATGAAGGAGCATAAAGTCTAGTTACATTTTGTGGTAGTGAGGTTGCTTCCATCAACTCACATCCATGATTTGACTAGGGATCATGCAGTTCTTATATATGCCATTATGACGTATAAATCCATTGACATTGGTCAAGTTATCTCTCATAGCATACTATATATGGGTCGAACTAAACGAGATGGCATAGGATTTCTTTTTTTGATAACTACTTTGTGTGTGAAAGCTGGTGTGCATTCGAGTGATAAGGAATAGCTGCAACATTTGAAAATCCCTATCACCATGGGCATTCTCAAGCGAT
>NW_018397303.1:67157-67932 GCF_002168275.2 Theobroma umbraticum
TACATTAGTGGCTAGTAGTTCTTCTCCCACACGTAGTATTACTTAACGGATGGACCATATTAATCGTCTCCCAAATCATCATGAGAGGTAGAATCAGGCAATTGAACAAATGATGAGAGCCTATGCTGAAATATTAAGGTGGATATGTCTACTTTTCCTTTCATTGCCTACGGATTCAGACTCTTATGATGATTTTAGTGTGGACGACTAGGATGTCTAGTAGACTGCAGCTAAAGTGTTAGGGGAGTATTTTCTTCACCTTTCTTTTTCTTTTTTTTATCACATTGCAGACAATGTTTTCTTCAAGGTTTGAGGAGTATTTTAAAATTTAACTAGCTTATTCTTTCATTATGTTAGGTTTATTTAGTTTTATTTTAAGTTATGTTTCACATGTTTTATCTATGTTTTGCATGTTTTACATGTTTTATTTGTGTTTAAAAGTAATAAAAATAAAAAAAATTGAGTAATTTGCACCTTATCCATGATTGTCCCAATCGTAGGATGATAATTTGATTATCTTGTAATTCTGAGCTTTTGGGAAGCATATAGTTATGACTTAATTTTATGTGCTACTTTTGTGTTAGCTTTACCTTAGATCGTGAATTTCAATAATTTGAGCACTATATTCTTTTATTTAAAATTTTTATGTGATTTAAAGAATGTTTATGTTGATAAAAGTATAGTCAAGTCAAGAATTCTAGAATTTGTTTGATTCTCTCTAGAGGCAAAATCTTAGATAACACTTAGGATAGGAAGTGATTTAGGCCATCTTTAG
>NW_018397303.1:68032-68801 GCF_002168275.2 Theobroma umbraticum
GATGGTTTACTCCTTTTAAGGGTAACAAACCATATTCTGGCCATATCCTTAAGTATAAAAGCCATCATTTCCACTGACCAAAGTGTGAAACATCCCAGCATCTAAAAAATACATTCTGTGTCTACCAAAATCTCTACAGATCTTTTTTCGCATCAAAACTAGTAAAAGATAAGGTCTTTAACTTCATAAAATCTGCCAATGTAACCTCAATTGCTCTTTTCTGATATTCACACTGAGGCACGTAGTTCGGATCTTGTGAACTAGAATTAACCCGTTGCTGAGATTGTACTTCATTTCTGTTGTAAATCTCAGCAAATTCATAAGCCAAACTTTGTAACCCTATTGCCAAATCATCAAGGGTGACACCTCCTCCTATAAGGTGGTCATCCCCGATTCACACATCCTGCTCACCAATGTACATATAGCTTGGTTTCACATTTCGCGTGCATCTCGTTCCTCTATTCCTACTCTTTGATGTGGACACTCATGGTGGTTCCATAACTCATCAGGGGCATCTTGTTCTCCTATGGCTCGTTAGGCAGCTCTCATCTTAGGCAGCATACTACACCAAAATGAAGGGTAGGCTCTATTCCTGTTCATAATCACAATTCAAAAATCTAAAGGGTAGGCTTCCTAGAACTTTAGGGATTCATGCAGCTTCTTGTTCATAATTAGTCCTATAGTCACCAACCATGAGCAAAACTTTATACTAATCTCTACCATTCCACTAACAAACACAATTTCACCTAGGACTATCTAACCTAGGCAC
>NW_018397303.1:69011-69284 GCF_002168275.2 Theobroma umbraticum
AGGCCATATGTTTGCCATCCAAATGGGTTCATACATATTAACTCTTAATACACAATATAATATGGCACTCAGTGCCAACACACATTATCCACAGTGAAATGGTTTAATTGACTGAGCAGAGTGGCCAAAATGATGAAACCTACGGAATGTCAAAATCAATCTATCGCTCGACTACCTTTAACACATAGCTTTGTGGCCTATTTATCTGCATATGGTATTTAAATGGCTAAGTATTTTAGTACTCAATGAGTGGTGCAGATAAACAAAATCACC
>NW_018397303.1:69368-69547 GCF_002168275.2 Theobroma umbraticum
ATCCTCAATGTCTCCAAAGATCATCACCCATATCAATAAGCTTACCCTCAAAGTTGATCAAAGTTGTTTAAATCATTCTTCACGGCACACTTTAGTCGTTGAAGTATCACATCAGTGTCATATCACATTTATCTAAGCCTTTCCATGGCTATCTCACATCATATACAAATCAAATCAAT
>NW_018397303.1:69642-70207 GCF_002168275.2 Theobroma umbraticum
AAAAACAAATCACGCATGTGTCAAAGCAATAGGAAGAGAACAAATTATCCACAGTGCTAAAGCAACTAATGCAAAACAAATCATCAACCAGAGTAACTCTTGACATCAGTATCACTCAGAGCAATCTTAACAAATGGCATCCAAACACTGTAGGAAGGAATCACAAGCGGGATTAATGCCACAGTCCCTACTTAGCACAATCCTTGCAACCACACAAATAGTCATAGGGGGATAGAAATCCACTCAACCACAAATCAAATCAACATCCAAAATTCATTCCTTGGACAAAAACACAAATTCACAAATATGGGCATTATGCCTTTATCATCCACAATTTCCTGATCAAACCTCAATTCATATTTCTTGAGCTTCAATTGCCTTAAGTTTGATTAGGTTCTAAGAGCCTTTAAGTCTCCAAGGCATCTTTCAATCAAATCATCTCATGTATCATTAACCTAGGGAAATCTACTCCTATAGGTTCATCATAGCCTCAAGACATCTTAGTTTAGGCACGCACACAACATAGGCCACCCATGTGGCTCACATCACAACACATAATTCACGT
>NW_018397303.1:70217-70364 GCF_002168275.2 Theobroma umbraticum
ACACATATATGTTTCCTAGCCTAGGTTCATTCATCTAGACATACATATTTCACTCTATACTAGTGCAGCGCATCTTTCATGCATCATCCATCACATGCATATCAAACTAAACCCACTTATAGTGACATTGGGAGGCACTCCCAGTCA